>NW_028146963.1:0-172550 GCF_054392235.1 Sus scrofa
CTGGGGCCGAGGGCCATGGCTTTTTTTTTTTTGCTCGGCTCCGCGGGCTGCCGTGGACACTGGTCGTCTGATCCCAGACGGAGGCAGGGAGGGCCAGCTGGTGGGGCCTGCCGCTCACACAGCCCACCCGCCCTGGACCCGGGGCCCTGGCCGCAGGGCCCCCCCCCGAGGCGAGGTCCTTCTCCGCGGGGTGGGGTGCTGCTCTCCCTGCGTCCTGTCCTCCGTGGCCCCCCATGGCTCTGAGGACCCGAGAGGCCGGCGCCTGCCTGGGCCTGGGAGGCCCAGTGGGGGTGGAGGGAGCCGGCCCCTGCCTGCCTCTGCACCCTCCCTTCGGCTGCCCCTTGGCCTCCGAGCCCAGCCGAGCCCTGGGACTTCCTCCAAGGCCTTGGGTGGGCTTGCGCCCAGGAGCCCCTGCCAGCAGCCCAGGGAACGGCGGGAACCGGGCCCTCCCTGGCCTCAGCCGGCCCCCGGTAGCCTCATCCTGCTTGGAGCGCCTCGGCTTCCCCCGGGGCGCTCCTTCTCGCGAGCCTGGGGCGCTCCTCGGCGGGGGGCTGCTGTGATGGCATGGCCCGCGAGGGGGACCGTCCTGGGCGTCCAGCGGCGGACAGAGCAGCGTCCAGCAGGCTTCGGGCCCGGCCTGACCCTCCCTCTAGACCCCGGGTGGGCGGCAGGGGACCGGGTCCATTGGGCTGGCGGTGCGGCTCCTTGCTGTGCTCGGGGCCCCGGCTCTCCCGCCCCAGACAGCCACCGGGCCCGCCCCCCACCCCCATGCCGGGAGGTTCCCCCCCACTCCACCCCACCCCACCCCACCCCACCCCGCGCCGCCCCCCCCACTCCACCCCCCACCCCCCACCCCCCACCCCCGTGGTTGTGGTCGCCAGCCTCTGGCCAATGCCCCTGCAGACCAGCCCCCGTTTTCCTCCCTGGCACTACCGAGGGGGCCCGGCCCAGGGCTCTCCAGGAGCCCGCCGTGGGCTGAGTACGGCCGAGGACTGGGCAGGCAGGGCAGCCGGTGGTCGCCGTCCCTCCAGGACACGAGTGCCCCTGCACAGGGGCGGAAGGGGAGGCCCGGGAGCCGGGGAGCCGCGGAGGCCAAGGGCCAGGCCGGCCAGGCCCCAGGGCAGGGCGGGGCGATCCCAGCGTGCGGCCCTGAGGCACTGTCCCCACACCGCTCCACACTGTCCCGAAGCCCCCGAGCGCCAGCCCAGACCCCCGGGACATCCCCCCACCCACCCACACACACACACACTCCCCCCCGACCCCGGGACACACCCCCGCGCCCTCACCCCCTCCACCCCTCCGCCCCCACCCCACCCCACCCCCCCGCCCCCCCGGACGCCGGGACACCCCCCCCCACTCCCCTCCCCTCCAGCAACGCGCGGCGCTCCCATCCCCCGGCAGCCCACCAGGTGGCGCTCGCTCCCACCCGGCCGCCGCGCCGACGCCCGTGACGTCAGCCGCCCGGCTCCATTTGAGCGCCTCTCGGCAGCCGAGAACTCGGACTTCCCGTGTGGCTCACAACATAACTACTCGGCGTTGCTTCTACAGTGGCTGTGGCTCGACCCCTAGCCTGGGAACCTCCATATGCCGCAGGTGCGGCCACTTGTTTTGCGCTCCCGCTCGCCTCCCCGGCCCGCCCCGGGCCCTTTCGCCTCGCCTTTTGCCCCGGCTCGCCCGCTGCCTTCGCCTGCCTCTCCCGAGCCCACCTCCCGCGCCCCGCGCCCCCGACCCCCGCGCCCCGCACCCCCACTCACACACGCGCTCCCACGCGCCCCCCGCAACCCTCACCCACACTCTCGCACCTCGCAATGCTCTCTCTTGCCTCAAGCCACCGACCCACAGCGGCCGCCACCTGCCCTAAGCGCCGCCACCGCAGCGCCCCCCACCGCCGCCGCCGCCGCCGCCGCCGCCGCCGCGTCCCTCCCGGGCCGGTCCGTGCCTCCTGCCCTCCCCGCCAGGCCCGCTCCCCCGCAGGGCCTGCTGCCCACCTGTGCTCTCCACCCACACCACACCCGCACATCCCTCGTGGCCCGACAGGTCCTTGAAGCTCACCCAAGACCCCCACTGGCCCCAGCAGCCCAGATCCAAAAAAAAAAAAAAAAAAAAAAAGGCTCTCTCGGGATCACCTGAACCAGAGCTTGGAAAAACCCGCGGGGAAGATCGTTTGGGTTTCGTTGTTTGCAAAGGCTGGCGGGCTGGGGTGGGGGGGGGGGGCGGACGGTGGCACCCCATGCCCGAGACGGCCCCGTCAGGTCGCTGGCGCTGACTTGAAGCCTGGGAGGATAGCCTCTTTCTGCACAGGGAACTGACTCGGGTTTGGAGCCCGCAGCTGAGGGCGCTGGGCGTGCGTCCTCAATCCTCCTGCGGTCAGCAATGCAGTGGCTTCGTCTGCTTTGAGTCGGAGGTCGATTCTTACGATTAAAGTCGAGCTGATGTCCAATGTTTCCTCCAGGGGTCTTGGTCCGCCAAGGGACCCACTCGCAGACATTTCCCCGCGCTGTACCGGCGGCTCCCGTGGCCCATCCATTCCACACAGCGCAGGTGGCATCCACAGAGCAGCCCAGGGGCCCATCCCCATCCATCCCAGGGCAGCCCCTTTCCCCCACCTGCCAAGCCCAAGTGTGTGCTCCTTGCCCACCGTCGGTTTCTGGAGTCTGCGGGTGGGTGTTTAGATAGCGCCATCCGTTGCGGCGTTTAGAGTCCACCAACAGGTGATGTCCTAGGGCACTTGTCTTTGCCTTTCTGGCTTCCTTCGCTTAGTATGAGGGTCTCTCGTTCCAGCCCCGCGGCGGCAGATGGCACTCGTTCTGCCGCTTTTTCCTGGCTGTGTGCGATGCCATCGCATGGATGTCCCCGGGCCTTCGAAGTGCACTCACCTGTCAGTGGACCTTTAGGTGGCTTCCAGATCTTGGCTCTGGTGAGTAGTGCGGCGACAGACAGAGGGGTGCCCGGGTCTGCTTCCGGGAAAGTTTGGTCCCGGTGAAATGGAGCTGTTTGGAGGCCGGCTTCGGTCTTTGTGTGGGCCGGCCCGTGTAGGGCTGCTTGGCTGAGACTCTGTCGAGGAGGGAGGCCTTCAGCCACCGGGGCCTCACGGGGCCTACCCGTGCGGCACCATCACAGAGCTCTCTGTCACTGCCCCTTGTGGGGGTGAGGGAAGGGGCGTGTTGGGGGGGGGCGTGTGTGTCGGGGGGGATGGTGGGCAAGGAGCACACACTTGGGCTTGGCGGGTGGGGGCGGGGGTGGGGGTGGGGGAAAGGGGCTGCCCTGGGATGGATGGGGATGGGCCCCTGGGCTGCTCTGTGGATGCCACCTGCGCTGTGTGGAATGGATGGGCCAGGGGAGCCGCCGGTACAGCGCGGGGAAATGTCTGCGAGTGGGTCCCTTGACTCTGTCGAGGAGGGAGGCCTTCAGCCACCGGGGCCTCACGGGGCCTCCCCGTGCGGCACCATCACAGAGCTCTCCGTCACTGCCCCTGGTGGGGGTGAGGGAAGGGGCGTGTTTGGGGGGTGGGGTGGGCGGGGTGTGTGCGCGCGCGCGTGCACGCACGCTGGCGGGCGTGGGTGTCCCGGGGCCTGGCCAGCCCTCCGCTAGAGATCAGCACGCGTGGATGCTGACGTGAGGACCAGCAGGGTGACAGGAGAGGCTGCCTGGTGGGTGACCGCGCTGGGCAGAGCCACAACCCGCTCGCCTTTCAGTTCTCCACCCAGGGGCCCCTCCTGCGAGCCACCCATAGGGGTCCCTGGTCCCTCCCTCAGACGTCGTCTCCACCACGGCCCGAGATCATCTTTCTTCTCCAGTGGGTTCCTTGTCTCTTGCGTACCACCCTCTCCACCCCCCACCCCCACCCCCACCCCCACCCCCACCCGGCTTGCCCTTGGACAGACGGCGAGAAGCTGACCGAGAGACCGAGACAGAGACAGGAGATGAGCCGAGGCCGGTGGGCAAATGGTGCAGAGAGGGCTTGTCCGACGCAGGGTTGCCCCAGAACTTCACACACACGCACGCACACACGGACACACACGCACAGACACACGCCCGCGCACACACACACACGCACACCAGCCCCGGCCCAGCGGCCCGGCGACCCCTCTCTGTGAACGGCCTTGAGGCCACGTGCCGGGCCACGCGGATCCCCCAGTGCCCGAGGGCCCTGGCGGCCCACAGGGATCCAAGGGCAAGGCGGGTGGGAGGCTGGCAGGGTCCACGTGCCACGAGAAGCATGGCTTGCAGGCACGACCTCTGCCCAGAGCCTGTTTCCGCCTGGGCCGACTCCTCCGGCCGCCTCCCAGGCCCACCCTCGCAGCCCTTGGGCCTCCCGGCGGCTCTCTGCGGGCGGGACCTCAGCTGTGGGCTCCGAACCCCTGGCCCTCCCCGGACCCGCGTCCCTCCCTTCCTGTGTCCGGGAAACCCCAGCGAAGCCTTCGGTGCCCGCCAGGCAGGCGGTGGGCCTGCCTTGGTCCGCTCCGTCCTTCCTGACGCGGAGGCGGCTGGTGCTGGGCCTTGCTTGGGCCCTCAGCCTGAGAAGGTCTGTCTTGCCCCAGGAGACCACCCGGCTCGTGTCCGGCCGCCGCCGCCGCCGCCGCCGCCGCCGCCAGGTCCAAGGCGGCCTCGGGGGGCAGGGACAGAGCCGGCCGGGTCTTGCCTCTCCTGCGTTCGCGTGCTTGGGGCTCAGGCCTGTCACCCTCTGGCCGCCGAAGCCCAGCCGCCGGCCCTGCGGTGAAGCCTGGGGCCGAGGGCCATGGCCCCAGCTTCCGGGGCTCGGCTCCGCGGGCTGCCGTGGACACTGGTCGTCTGATCCCAGACGGAGGCAGGGAGGGCCAGCTGGTGGGGCCTGCCGCTCACACAGCCCACCCGCCCTGGACCCGGGGCCCTGGCCGCAGGGCCCCCCCCCGAGGCGAGGTCCTTCTCCGCGGGGGTGGGGTGCTGCTCTCCCTGCGTCCTGTCCTCCGTGGCCCCCCATGGCTCTGAGGACCCGAGAGGCCGGCGCCTGCCTGGGCCTGGGAGGCCCAGTGGGGGTGGAGGGAGCCGGCCCCTGCCTGCCTCTGCACCCTCCCTTCGGCTGCCCCTTGGCCTCCGAGCCCAGCCGAGCCCTGGGACTTCCTCCAAGGCCTTGGGTGGGCTTGCGCCCAGGAGCCCCTGCCAGCAGCCCAGGGAACGGCGGGAACCGGGCCCTCCCTGGCCTCAGCCGGCCCCCGGTAGCCTCATCCTGCTTGGAGCGCCTCGGCTTCCCCCGGGGCGCTCCTTCTCGCGAGCCTGGGGCGCTCCTCGGCGGGGGGCTGCTGTGATGGCATGGCCCGCGAGGGGGACCGTCCTGGGCGTCCAGCGGCGGACAGAGCAGCGTCCAGCAGGCTTCGGGCCCGGCCTGACCCTCCCTCTAGACCCCGGGTGGGCGGCAGGGGACCGGGTCCATTGGGCTGGCGGTGCGGCTCCTTGCTGTGCTCGGGGCCCCGGCTCTCCCGCCCCAGACAGCCACCGGGCCCGCCCCCCACCCCCCATGCCGGGAGGTTCCCCCCCCACTCCACCCCACCCCACCCCACCCCACCCCGCGCCGCCCCCCCCACTCCACCCCCCACCCCCCACCCCCCACCCCCGTGGTTGTGGTCGCCAGCCTCTGGCCAATGCCCCTGCAGACCAGCCCCCGTTTTCCTCCCTGGCACTACCGAGGGGGGCCCGGCCCAGGGCTCTCCAGGAGCCCGCCGTGGGCTGAGTACGGCCGAGGACTGGGCAGGCAGGGCAGCCGGTGGTCGCCGTCCCTCCAGGACACGAGTGCCCCTGCACAGGGGCGGAAGGGGAGGCCCGGGAGCCGGGGAGCCGCGGAGGCCAAGGGCCAGGCCGGCCAGGCCCCAGGGCAGGGCGGGGCGATCCCAGCGTGCGGCCCTGAGGCACTGTCCCCACACCGCTCCACACTGTCCCGAAGCCCCCGAGCGCCAGCCCAGACCCCCGGGACATCCCCCCACCCACCCACACACACACACACTCCCCCCCGACCCCCGGGACACACCCCCGCGCCCTCACCCCCTCCACCCCTCCGCCCCCACCCCACCCCACCCCCCCGCCCCCCCGGACGCCGGGACACCCCCCCCCACTCCCCTCCCCTCCAGCAACGCGCGGCGCTCCCATCCCCCGGCAGCCCACCAGGTGGCGCTCGCTCCCACCCGGCCGCCGCGCCGACGCCCGTGACGTCAGCCGCCCGGCTCCATTTGAGCGCCTCTCGGCAGCCGAGAACTCGGACTTCCCGTGTGGCTCACAACATAACTACTCGGCGTTGCTTCTACAGTGGCTGTGGCTCGACCCCTAGCCTGGGAACCTCCATATGCCGCAGGTGCGGCCACTTGTTTTGCGCTCCCGCTCGCCTCCCCGGCCCGCCCCGGGCCCTTTCGCCTCGCCTTTTGCCCCGGCTCGCCCGCTGCCTTCGCCTGCCTCTCCCGAGCCCACCTCCCGCGCCCCGCACCCCCGACCCCCCGCGCCCCGCACCCCCACTCACACACGCGCTCCCACGCGCCCCCCGCAACCCTCACCCACACTCTCGCACCTCGCAATGCTCTCTCTTGCCTCAAGCCACCGACCCACAGCGGCCGCCACCTGCCCTAAGCGCCGCCACCGCAGCGCCCCCCACCGCCGCCGCCGCCGCCGCCGCCGCCGCCGCGTCCCTCCCGGGCCGGTCCGTGCCTCCTGCCCTCCCCGCCAGGCCCGCTCCCCCGCAGGGCCTGCTGCCCACCTGTGCTCTCCACCCACACCACACCCGCACATCCCTCGTGGCCCGACAGGTCCTTGAAGCTCACCCAAGACCCCCACTGGCCCCAGCAGCCCAGATCCAAAAAAAAAAAAAAAAAAAAAAAAGGCTCTCTCGGGATCACCTGAACCAGAGCTTGGAAAAACCCGCGGGGAAGATCGTTTGGGTTTCGTTGTTTGCAAAGGCTGGCGGGCTGGGGTGGGGGGGGGGGCGGACGGTGGCACCCCATGCCCGAGACGGCCCCGTCAGGTCGCTGGCGCTGACTTGAAGCCTGGGAGGATAGCCTCTTTCTGCACAGGGAACTGACTCGGGTTTGGAGCCCGCAGCTGAGGGCGCTGGGCGTGCGTCCTCAATCCTCCTGCGGTCAGCAATGCAGTGGCTTCGTCTGCTTTGAGTCGGAGGTCGATTCTTACGATTAAAGTCGAGCTGATGTCCAATGTTTCCTCCAGGGGTCTTGGTCCGCCAAGGGACCCACTCGCAGACATTTCCCCGCGCTGTACCGGCGGCTCCCGTGGCCCATCCATTCCACACAGCGCAGGTGGCATCCACAGAGCAGCCCAGGGGCCCATCCCCATCCATCCCAGGGCAGCCCCTTTCCCCCACCTGCCAAGCCCAAGTGTGTGCTCCTTGCCCACCGTCGGTTTCTGGAGTCTGCGGGTGGGTGTTTAGATAGCGCCATCCGTTGCGGCGTTTAGAGTCCACCAACAGGTGATGTCCTAGGGCACTTGTCTTTGCCTTTCTGGCTTCCTTCGCTTAGTATGAGGGTCTCTCGTTCCAGCCCCGCGGCGGCAGATGGCACTCGTTCTGCCGCTTTTTCCTGGCTGTGTGCGATGCCATCGCATGGATGTCCCCGGGCCTTCGAAGTGCACTCACCTGTCAGTGGACCTTTAGGTGGCTTCCAGATCTTGGCTCTGGTGAGTAGTGCGGCGACAGACAGAGGGGTGCCCGGGTCTGCTTCCGGGAAAGTTTGGTCCCGGTGAAATGGAGCTGTTTGGAGGCCGGCTTCGGTCTTTGTGTGGGCCGGCCCGTGTAGGGCTGCTTGGCTGAGACTCTGTCGAGGAGGGAGGCCTTCAGCCACCGGGGCCTCACGGGGCCTACCCGTGCGGCACCATCACAGAGCTCTCTGTCACTGCCCCTTGTGGGGGTGAGGGAAGGGGCGTGTTGGGGGGGGGCGTGTGTGTCGGGGGGGATGGTGGGCAAGGAGCACACACTTGGGCTTGGCGGGTGGGGGCGGGGGTGGGGGTGGGGGAAAGGGGCTGCCCTGGGATGGATGGGGATGGGCCCCTGGGCTGCTCTGTGGATGCCACCTGCGCTGTGTGGAATGGATGGGCCAGGGGAGCCGCCGGTACAGCGCGGGGAAATGTCTGCGAGTGGGTCCCTTGACTCTGTCGAGGAGGGAGGCCTTCAGCCACCGGGGCCTCACGGGGCCTCCCCGTGCGGCACCATCACAGAGCTCTCCGTCACTGCCCCTGGTGGGGGTGAGGGAAGGGGCGTGTTTGGGGGGTGGGGTGGGCGGGGTGTGTGCGCGCGCGCGTGCACGCACGCTGGCGGGCGTGGGTGTCCCGGGGCCTGGCCAGCCCTCCGCTAGAGATCAGCACGCGTGGATGCTGACGTGAGGACCAGCAGGGTGACAGGAGAGGCTGCCTGGTGGGTGACCGCGCTGGGCAGAGCCACAACCCGCTCGCCTTTCAGTTCTCCACCCAGGGGCCCCTCCTGCGAGCCACCCATAGGGGTCCCTGGTCCCTCCCTCAGACGTCGTCTCCACCACGGCCCGAGATCATCTTTCTTCTCCAGTGGGTTCCTTGTCTCTTGCGTACCACCCTCTCCACCCCCCACCCCCACCCCCACCCCCACCCCCACCCGGCTTGCCCTTGGACAGACGGCGAGAAGCTGACCGAGAGACCGAGACAGAGACAGGAGATGAGCCGAGGCCGGTGGGCAAATGGTGCAGAGAGGGCTTGTCCGACGCAGGGTTGCCCCAGAACTTCACACACACGCACGCACACACGGACACACACGCACAGACACACGCCCGCGCACACACACACACGCACACCAGCCCCGGCCCAGCGGCCCGGCGACCCCTCTCTGTGAACGGCCTTGAGGCCACGTGCCGGGCCACGCGGATCCCCCAGTGCCCGAGGGCCCTGGCGGCCCACAGGGATCCAAGGGCAAGGCGGGTGGGAGGCTGGCAGGGTCCACGTGCCACGAGAAGCATGGCTTGCAGGCACGACCTCTGCCCAGAGCCTGTTTCCGCCTGGGCCGACTCCTCCGGCCGCCTCCCAGGCCCACCCTCGCAGCCCTTGGGCCTCCCGGCGGCTCTCTGCGGGCGGGACCTCAGCTGTGGGCTCCGAACCCCTGGCCCTCCCCGGACCCGCGTCCCTCCCTTCCTGTGTCCGGGAAACCCCAGCGAAGCCTTCGGTGCCCGCCAGGCAGGCGGTGGGCCTGCCTTGGTCCGCTCCGTCCTTCCTGACGCGGAGGCGGCTGGTGCTGGGCCTTGCTTGGGCCCTCAGCCTGAGAAGGTCTGTCTTGCCCCAGGAGACCACCCGGCTCGTGTCCGGCCGCCGCCGCCGCCGCCGCCGCCGCCGCCAGGTCCAAGGCGGCCTCGGGGGGCAGGGACAGAGCCGGCCGGGTCTTGCCTCTCCTGCGTTCGCGTGCTTGGGGCTCAGGCCTGTCACCCTCTGGCCGCCGAAGCCCAGCCGCCGGCCCTGCGGTGAAGCCTGGGGCCGAGGGCCATGGCCCCAGCTTCCGGGGCTCGGCTCCGCGGGCTGCCGTGGACACTGGTCGTCTGATCCCAGACGGAGGCAGGGAGGGCCAGCTGGTGGGGCCTGCCGCTCACACAGCCCACCCGCCCTGGACCCGGGGCCCTGGCCGCAGGGCCCCCCCCCGAGGCGAGGTCCTTCTCCGCGGGGGTGGGGTGCTGCTCTCCCTGCGTCCTGTCCTCCGTGGCCCCCCATGGCTCTGAGGACCCGAGAGGCCGGCGCCTGCCTGGGCCTGGGAGGCCCAGTGGGGGTGGAGGGAGCCGGCCCCTGCCTGCCTCTGCACCCTCCCTTCGGCTGCCCCTTGGCCTCCGAGCCCAGCCGAGCCCTGGGACTTCCTCCAAGGCCTTGGGTGGGCTTGCGCCCAGGAGCCCCTGCCAGCAGCCCAGGGAACGGCGGGAACCGGGCCCTCCCTGGCCTCAGCCGGCCCCCGGTAGCCTCATCCTGCTTGGAGCGCCTCGGCTTCCCCCGGGGCGCTCCTTCTCGCGAGCCTGGGGCGCTCCTCGGCGGGGGGCTGCTGTGATGGCATGGCCCGCGAGGGGGACCGTCCTGGGCGTCCAGCGGCGGACAGAGCAGCGTCCAGCAGGCTTCGGGCCCGGCCTGACCCTCCCTCTAGACCCCGGGTGGGCGGCAGGGGACCGGGTCCATTGGGCTGGCGGTGCGGCTCCTTGCTGTGCTCGGGGCCCCGGCTCTCCCGCCCCAGACAGCCACCGGGCCCGCCCCCCACCCCCCATGCCGGGAGGTTCCCCCCCCACTCCACCCCACCCCACCCCACCCCACCCCGCGCCGCCCCCCCCACTCCACCCCCCACCCCCCACCCCCCACCCCCGTGGTTGTGGTCGCCAGCCTCTGGCCAATGCCCCTGCAGACCAGCCCCCGTTTTCCTCCCTGGCACTACCGAGGGGGGCCCGGCCCAGGGCTCTCCAGGAGCCCGCCGTGGGCTGAGTACGGCCGAGGACTGGGCAGGCAGGGCAGCCGGTGGTCGCCGTCCCTCCAGGACACGAGTGCCCCTGCACAGGGGCGGAAGGGGAGGCCCGGGAGCCGGGGAGCCGCGGAGGCCAAGGGCCAGGCCGGCCAGGCCCCAGGGCAGGGCGGGGCGATCCCAGCGTGCGGCCCTGAGGCACTGTCCCCACACCGCTCCACACTGTCCCGAAGCCCCCGAGCGCCAGCCCAGACCCCCGGGACATCCCCCCACCCACCCACACACACACACACTCCCCCCCGACCCCCGGGACACACCCCCGCGCCCTCACCCCCTCCACCCCTCCGCCCCCACCCCACCCCACCCCCCCGCCCCCCCGGACGCCGGGACACCCCCCCCCACTCCCCTCCCCTCCAGCAACGCGCGGCGCTCCCATCCCCCGGCAGCCCACCAGGTGGCGCTCGCTCCCACCCGGCCGCCGCGCCGACGCCCGTGACGTCAGCCGCCCGGCTCCATTTGAGCGCCTCTCGGCAGCCGAGAACTCGGACTTCCCGTGTGGCTCACAACATAACTACTCGGCGTTGCTTCTACAGTGGCTGTGGCTCGACCCCTAGCCTGGGAACCTCCATATGCCGCAGGTGCGGCCACTTGTTTTGCGCTCCCGCTCGCCTCCCCGGCCCGCCCCGGGCCCTTTCGCCTCGCCTTTTGCCCCGGCTCGCCCGCTGCCTTCGCCTGCCTCTCCCGAGCCCACCTCCCGCGCCCCGCACCCCCGACCCCCCGCGCCCCGCACCCCCACTCACACACGCGCTCCCACGCGCCCCCCGCAACCCTCACCCACACTCTCGCACCTCGCAATGCTCTCTCTTGCCTCAAGCCACCGACCCACAGCGGCCGCCACCTGCCCTAAGCGCCGCCACCGCAGCGCCCCCCACCGCCGCCGCCGCCGCCGCCGCCGCCGCCGCGTCCCTCCCGGGCCGGTCCGTGCCTCCTGCCCTCCCCGCCAGGCCCGCTCCCCCGCAGGGCCTGCTGCCCACCTGTGCTCTCCACCCACACCACACCCGCACATCCCTCGTGGCCCGACAGGTCCTTGAAGCTCACCCAAGACCCCCACTGGCCCCAGCAGCCCAGATCCAAAAAAAAAAAAAAAAAAAAAAAAGGCTCTCTCGGGATCACCTGAACCAGAGCTTGGAAAAACCCGCGGGGAAGATCGTTTGGGTTTCGTTGTTTGCAAAGGCTGGCGGGCTGGGGTGGGGGGGGGGGCGGACGGTGGCACCCCATGCCCGAGACGGCCCCGTCAGGTCGCTGGCGCTGACTTGAAGCCTGGGAGGATAGCCTCTTTCTGCACAGGGAACTGACTCGGGTTTGGAGCCCGCAGCTGAGGGCGCTGGGCGTGCGTCCTCAATCCTCCTGCGGTCAGCAATGCAGTGGCTTCGTCTGCTTTGAGTCGGAGGTCGATTCTTACGATTAAAGTCGAGCTGATGTCCAATGTTTCCTCCAGGGGTCTTGGTCCGCCAAGGGACCCACTCGCAGACATTTCCCCGCGCTGTACCGGCGGCTCCCGTGGCCCATCCATTCCACACAGCGCAGGTGGCATCCACAGAGCAGCCCAGGGGCCCATCCCCATCCATCCCAGGGCAGCCCCTTTCCCCCACCTGCCAAGCCCAAGTGTGTGCTCCTTGCCCACCGTCGGTTTCTGGAGTCTGCGGGTGGGTGTTTAGATAGCGCCATCCGTTGCGGCGTTTAGAGTCCACCAACAGGTGATGTCCTAGGGCACTTGTCTTTGCCTTTCTGGCTTCCTTCGCTTAGTATGAGGGTCTCTCGTTCCAGCCCCGCGGCGGCAGATGGCACTCGTTCTGCCGCTTTTTCCTGGCTGTGTGCGATGCCATCGCATGGATGTCCCCGGGCCTTCGAAGTGCACTCACCTGTCAGTGGACCTTTAGGTGGCTTCCAGATCTTGGCTCTGGTGAGTAGTGCGGCGACAGACAGAGGGGTGCCCGGGTCTGCTTCCGGGAAAGTTTGGTCCCGGTGAAATGGAGCTGTTTGGAGGCCGGCTTCGGTCTTTGTGTGGGCCGGCCCGTGTAGGGCTGCTTGGCTGAGACTCTGTCGAGGAGGGAGGCCTTCAGCCACCGGGGCCTCACGGGGCCTACCCGTGCGGCACCATCACAGAGCTCTCTGTCACTGCCCCTTGTGGGGGTGAGGGAAGGGGCGTGTTGGGGGGGGGCGTGTGTGTCGGGGGGGATGGTGGGCAAGGAGCACACACTTGGGCTTGGCGGGTGGGGGCGGGGGTGGGGGTGGGGGAAAGGGGCTGCCCTGGGATGGATGGGGATGGGCCCCTGGGCTGCTCTGTGGATGCCACCTGCGCTGTGTGGAATGGATGGGCCAGGGGAGCCGCCGGTACAGCGCGGGGAAATGTCTGCGAGTGGGTCCCTTGACTCTGTCGAGGAGGGAGGCCTTCAGCCACCGGGGCCTCACGGGGCCTCCCCGTGCGGCACCATCACAGAGCTCTCCGTCACTGCCCCTGGTGGGGGTGAGGGAAGGGGCGTGTTTGGGGGGTGGGGTGGGCGGGGTGTGTGCGCGCGCGCGTGCACGCACGCTGGCGGGCGTGGGTGTCCCGGGGCCTGGCCAGCCCTCCGCTAGAGATCAGCACGCGTGGATGCTGACGTGAGGACCAGCAGGGTGACAGGAGAGGCTGCCTGGTGGGTGACCGCGCTGGGCAGAGCCACAACCCGCTCGCCTTTCAGTTCTCCACCCAGGGGCCCCTCCTGCGAGCCACCCATAGGGGTCCCTGGTCCCTCCCTCAGACGTCGTCTCCACCACGGCCCGAGATCATCTTTCTTCTCCAGTGGGTTCCTTGTCTCTTGCGTACCACCCTCTCCACCCCCCACCCCCACCCCCACCCCCACCCCCACCCGGCTTGCCCTTGGACAGACGGCGAGAAGCTGACCGAGAGACCGAGACAGAGACAGGAGATGAGCCGAGGCCGGTGGGCAAATGGTGCAGAGAGGGCTTGTCCGACGCAGGGTTGCCCCAGAACTTCACACACACGCACGCACACACGGACACACACGCACAGACACACGCCCGCGCACACACACACACGCACACCAGCCCCGGCCCAGCGGCCCGGCGACCCCTCTCTGTGAACGGCCTTGAGGCCACGTGCCGGGCCACGCGGATCCCCCAGTGCCCGAGGGCCCTGGCGGCCCACAGGGATCCAAGGGCAAGGCGGGTGGGAGGCTGGCAGGGTCCACGTGCCACGAGAAGCATGGCTTGCAGGCACGACCTCTGCCCAGAGCCTGTTTCCGCCTGGGCCGACTCCTCCGGCCGCCTCCCAGGCCCACCCTCGCAGCCCTTGGGCCTCCCGGCGGCTCTCTGCGGGCGGGACCTCAGCTGTGGGCTCCGAACCCCTGGCCCTCCCCGGACCCGCGTCCCTCCCTTCCTGTGTCCGGGAAACCCCAGCGAAGCCTTCGGTGCCCGCCAGGCAGGCGGTGGGCCTGCCTTGGTCCGCTCCGTCCTTCCTGACGCGGAGGCGGCTGGTGCTGGGCCTTGCTTGGGCCCTCAGCCTGAGAAGGTCTGTCTTGCCCCAGGAGACCACCCGGCTCGTGTCCGGCCGCCGCCGCCGCCGCCGCCGCCGCCGCCAGGTCCAAGGCGGCCTCGGGGGGCAGGGACAGAGCCGGCCGGGTCTTGCCTCTCCTGCGTTCGCGTGCTTGGGGCTCAGGCCTGTCACCCTCTGGCCGCCGAAGCCCAGCCGCCGGCCCTGCGGTGAAGCCTGGGGCCGAGGGCCATGGCCCCAGCTTCCGGGGCTCGGCTCCGCGGGCTGCCGTGGACACTGGTCGTCTGATCCCAGACGGAGGCAGGGAGGGCCAGCTGGTGGGGCCTGCCGCTCACACAGCCCACCCGCCCTGGACCCGGGGCCCTGGCCGCAGGGCCCCCCCCCGAGGCGAGGTCCTTCTCCGCGGGGGTGGGGTGCTGCTCTCCCTGCGTCCTGTCCTCCGTGGCCCCCCATGGCTCTGAGGACCCGAGAGGCCGGCGCCTGCCTGGGCCTGGGAGGCCCAGTGGGGGTGGAGGGAGCCGGCCCCTGCCTGCCTCTGCACCCTCCCTTCGGCTGCCCCTTGGCCTCCGAGCCCAGCCGAGCCCTGGGACTTCCTCCAAGGCCTTGGGTGGGCTTGCGCCCAGGAGCCCCTGCCAGCAGCCCAGGGAACGGCGGGAACCGGGCCCTCCCTGGCCTCAGCCGGCCCCCGGTAGCCTCATCCTGCTTGGAGCGCCTCGGCTTCCCCCGGGGCGCTCCTTCTCGCGAGCCTGGGGCGCTCCTCGGCGGGGGGCTGCTGTGATGGCATGGCCCGCGAGGGGGACCGTCCTGGGCGTCCAGCGGCGGACAGAGCAGCGTCCAGCAGGCTTCGGGCCCGGCCTGACCCTCCCTCTAGACCCCGGGTGGGCGGCAGGGGACCGGGTCCATTGGGCTGGCGGTGCGGCTCCTTGCTGTGCTCGGGGCCCCGGCTCTCCCGCCCCAGACAGCCACCGGGCCCGCCCCCCACCCCCCATGCCGGGAGGTTCCCCCCCCACTCCACCCCACCCCACCCCACCCCACCCCGCGCCGCCCCCCCCACTCCACCCCCCACCCCCCACCCCCCACCCCCGTGGTTGTGGTCGCCAGCCTCTGGCCAATGCCCCTGCAGACCAGCCCCCGTTTTCCTCCCTGGCACTACCGAGGGGGGCCCGGCCCAGGGCTCTCCAGGAGCCCGCCGTGGGCTGAGTACGGCCGAGGACTGGGCAGGCAGGGCAGCCGGTGGTCGCCGTCCCTCCAGGACACGAGTGCCCCTGCACAGGGGCGGAAGGGGAGGCCCGGGAGCCGGGGAGCCGCGGAGGCCAAGGGCCAGGCCGGCCAGGCCCCAGGGCAGGGCGGGGCGATCCCAGCGTGCGGCCCTGAGGCACTGTCCCCACACCGCTCCACACTGTCCCGAAGCCCCCGAGCGCCAGCCCAGACCCCCGGGACATCCCCCCACCCACCCACACACACACACACTCCCCCCCGACCCCCGGGACACACCCCCGCGCCCTCACCCCCTCCACCCCTCCGCCCCCACCCCACCCCACCCCCCCGCCCCCCCGGACGCCGGGACACCCCCCCCCACTCCCCTCCCCTCCAGCAACGCGCGGCGCTCCCATCCCCCGGCAGCCCACCAGGTGGCGCTCGCTCCCACCCGGCCGCCGCGCCGACGCCCGTGACGTCAGCCGCCCGGCTCCATTTGAGCGCCTCTCGGCAGCCGAGAACTCGGACTTCCCGTGTGGCTCACAACATAACTACTCGGCGTTGCTTCTACAGTGGCTGTGGCTCGACCCCTAGCCTGGGAACCTCCATATGCCGCAGGTGCGGCCACTTGTTTTGCGCTCCCGCTCGCCTCCCCGGCCCGCCCCGGGCCCTTTCGCCTCGCCTTTTGCCCCGGCTCGCCCGCTGCCTTCGCCTGCCTCTCCCGAGCCCACCTCCCGCGCCCCGCACCCCCGACCCCCCGCGCCCCGCACCCCCACTCACACACGCGCTCCCACGCGCCCCCCGCAACCCTCACCCACACTCTCGCACCTCGCAATGCTCTCTCTTGCCTCAAGCCACCGACCCACAGCGGCCGCCACCTGCCCTAAGCGCCGCCACCGCAGCGCCCCCCACCGCCGCCGCCGCCGCCGCCGCCGCCGCCGCGTCCCTCCCGGGCCGGTCCGTGCCTCCTGCCCTCCCCGCCAGGCCCGCTCCCCCGCAGGGCCTGCTGCCCACCTGTGCTCTCCACCCACACCACACCCGCACATCCCTCGTGGCCCGACAGGTCCTTGAAGCTCACCCAAGACCCCCACTGGCCCCAGCAGCCCAGATCCAAAAAAAAAAAAAAAAAAAAAAAAGGCTCTCTCGGGATCACCTGAACCAGAGCTTGGAAAAACCCGCGGGGAAGATCGTTTGGGTTTCGTTGTTTGCAAAGGCTGGCGGGCTGGGGTGGGGGGGGGGGCGGACGGTGGCACCCCATGCCCGAGACGGCCCCGTCAGGTCGCTGGCGCTGACTTGAAGCCTGGGAGGATAGCCTCTTTCTGCACAGGGAACTGACTCGGGTTTGGAGCCCGCAGCTGAGGGCGCTGGGCGTGCGTCCTCAATCCTCCTGCGGTCAGCAATGCAGTGGCTTCGTCTGCTTTGAGTCGGAGGTCGATTCTTACGATTAAAGTCGAGCTGATGTCCAATGTTTCCTCCAGGGGTCTTGGTCCGCCAAGGGACCCACTCGCAGACATTTCCCCGCGCTGTACCGGCGGCTCCCGTGGCCCATCCATTCCACACAGCGCAGGTGGCATCCACAGAGCAGCCCAGGGGCCCATCCCCATCCATCCCAGGGCAGCCCCTTTCCCCCACCTGCCAAGCCCAAGTGTGTGCTCCTTGCCCACCGTCGGTTTCTGGAGTCTGCGGGTGGGTGTTTAGATAGCGCCATCCGTTGCGGCGTTTAGAGTCCACCAACAGGTGATGTCCTAGGGCACTTGTCTTTGCCTTTCTGGCTTCCTTCGCTTAGTATGAGGGTCTCTCGTTCCAGCCCCGCGGCGGCAGATGGCACTCGTTCTGCCGCTTTTTCCTGGCTGTGTGCGATGCCATCGCATGGATGTCCCCGGGCCTTCGAAGTGCACTCACCTGTCAGTGGACCTTTAGGTGGCTTCCAGATCTTGGCTCTGGTGAGTAGTGCGGCGACAGACAGAGGGGTGCCCGGGTCTGCTTCCGGGAAAGTTTGGTCCCGGTGAAATGGAGCTGTTTGGAGGCCGGCTTCGGTCTTTGTGTGGGCCGGCCCGTGTAGGGCTGCTTGGCTGAGACTCTGTCGAGGAGGGAGGCCTTCAGCCACCGGGGCCTCACGGGGCCTACCCGTGCGGCACCATCACAGAGCTCTCTGTCACTGCCCCTTGTGGGGGTGAGGGAAGGGGCGTGTTGGGGGGGGGCGTGTGTGTCGGGGGGGATGGTGGGCAAGGAGCACACACTTGGGCTTGGCGGGTGGGGGCGGGGGTGGGGGTGGGGGAAAGGGGCTGCCCTGGGATGGATGGGGATGGGCCCCTGGGCTGCTCTGTGGATGCCACCTGCGCTGTGTGGAATGGATGGGCCAGGGGAGCCGCCGGTACAGCGCGGGGAAATGTCTGCGAGTGGGTCCCTTGACTCTGTCGAGGAGGGAGGCCTTCAGCCACCGGGGCCTCACGGGGCCTCCCCGTGCGGCACCATCACAGAGCTCTCCGTCACTGCCCCTGGTGGGGGTGAGGGAAGGGGCGTGTTTGGGGGGTGGGGTGGGCGGGGTGTGTGCGCGCGCGCGTGCACGCACGCTGGCGGGCGTGGGTGTCCCGGGGCCTGGCCAGCCCTCCGCTAGAGATCAGCACGCGTGGATGCTGACGTGAGGACCAGCAGGGTGACAGGAGAGGCTGCCTGGTGGGTGACCGCGCTGGGCAGAGCCACAACCCGCTCGCCTTTCAGTTCTCCACCCAGGGGCCCCTCCTGCGAGCCACCCATAGGGGTCCCTGGTCCCTCCCTCAGACGTCGTCTCCACCACGGCCCGAGATCATCTTTCTTCTCCAGTGGGTTCCTTGTCTCTTGCGTACCACCCTCTCCACCCCCCACCCCCACCCCCACCCCCACCCCCACCCGGCTTGCCCTTGGACAGACGGCGAGAAGCTGACCGAGAGACCGAGACAGAGACAGGAGATGAGCCGAGGCCGGTGGGCAAATGGTGCAGAGAGGGCTTGTCCGACGCAGGGTTGCCCCAGAACTTCACACACACGCACGCACACACGGACACACACGCACAGACACACGCCCGCGCACACACACACACGCACACCAGCCCCGGCCCAGCGGCCCGGCGACCCCTCTCTGTGAACGGCCTTGAGGCCACGTGCCGGGCCACGCGGATCCCCCAGTGCCCGAGGGCCCTGGCGGCCCACAGGGATCCAAGGGCAAGGCGGGTGGGAGGCTGGCAGGGTCCACGTGCCACGAGAAGCATGGCTTGCAGGCACGACCTCTGCCCAGAGCCTGTTTCCGCCTGGGCCGACTCCTCCGGCCGCCTCCCAGGCCCACCCTCGCAGCCCTTGGGCCTCCCGGCGGCTCTCTGCGGGCGGGACCTCAGCTGTGGGCTCCGAACCCCTGGCCCTCCCCGGACCCGCGTCCCTCCCTTCCTGTGTCCGGGAAACCCCAGCGAAGCCTTCGGTGCCCGCCAGGCAGGCGGTGGGCCTGCCTTGGTCCGCTCCGTCCTTCCTGACGCGGAGGCGGCTGGTGCTGGGCCTTGCTTGGGCCCTCAGCCTGAGAAGGTCTGTCTTGCCCCAGGAGACCACCCGGCTCGTGTCCGGCCGCCGCCGCCGCCGCCGCCGCCGCCGCCAGGTCCAAGGCGGCCTCGGGGGGCAGGGACAGAGCCGGCCGGGTCTTGCCTCTCCTGCGTTCGCGTGCTTGGGGCTCAGGCCTGTCACCCTCTGGCCGCCGAAGCCCAGCCGCCGGCCCTGCGGTGAAGCCTGGGGCCGAGGGCCATGGCCCCAGCTTCCGGGGCTCGGCTCCGCGGGCTGCCGTGGACACTGGTCGTCTGATCCCAGACGGAGGCAGGGAGGGCCAGCTGGTGGGGCCTGCCGCTCACACAGCCCACCCGCCCTGGACCCGGGGCCCTGGCCGCAGGGCCCCCCCCCGAGGCGAGGTCCTTCTCCGCGGGGGTGGGGTGCTGCTCTCCCTGCGTCCTGTCCTCCGTGGCCCCCCATGGCTCTGAGGACCCGAGAGGCCGGCGCCTGCCTGGGCCTGGGAGGCCCAGTGGGGGTGGAGGGAGCCGGCCCCTGCCTGCCTCTGCACCCTCCCTTCGGCTGCCCCTTGGCCTCCGAGCCCAGCCGAGCCCTGGGACTTCCTCCAAGGCCTTGGGTGGGCTTGCGCCCAGGAGCCCCTGCCAGCAGCCCAGGGAACGGCGGGAACCGGGCCCTCCCTGGCCTCAGCCGGCCCCCGGTAGCCTCATCCTGCTTGGAGCGCCTCGGCTTCCCCCGGGGCGCTCCTTCTCGCGAGCCTGGGGCGCTCCTCGGCGGGGGGCTGCTGTGATGGCATGGCCCGCGAGGGGGACCGTCCTGGGCGTCCAGCGGCGGACAGAGCAGCGTCCAGCAGGCTTCGGGCCCGGCCTGACCCTCCCTCTAGACCCCGGGTGGGCGGCAGGGGACCGGGTCCATTGGGCTGGCGGTGCGGCTCCTTGCTGTGCTCGGGGCCCCGGCTCTCCCGCCCCAGACAGCCACCGGGCCCGCCCCCCACCCCCCATGCCGGGAGGTTCCCCCCCCACTCCACCCCACCCCACCCCACCCCACCCCGCGCCGCCCCCCCCACTCCACCCCCCACCCCCCACCCCCCACCCCCGTGGTTGTGGTCGCCAGCCTCTGGCCAATGCCCCTGCAGACCAGCCCCCGTTTTCCTCCCTGGCACTACCGAGGGGGGCCCGGCCCAGGGCTCTCCAGGAGCCCGCCGTGGGCTGAGTACGGCCGAGGACTGGGCAGGCAGGGCAGCCGGTGGTCGCCGTCCCTCCAGGACACGAGTGCCCCTGCACAGGGGCGGAAGGGGAGGCCCGGGAGCCGGGGAGCCGCGGAGGCCAAGGGCCAGGCCGGCCAGGCCCCAGGGCAGGGCGGGGCGATCCCAGCGTGCGGCCCTGAGGCACTGTCCCCACACCGCTCCACACTGTCCCGAAGCCCCCGAGCGCCAGCCCAGACCCCCGGGACATCCCCCCACCCACCCACACACACACACACTCCCCCCCGACCCCCGGGACACACCCCCGCGCCCTCACCCCCTCCACCCCTCCGCCCCCACCCCACCCCACCCCCCCGCCCCCCCGGACGCCGGGACACCCCCCCCCACTCCCCTCCCCTCCAGCAACGCGCGGCGCTCCCATCCCCCGGCAGCCCACCAGGTGGCGCTCGCTCCCACCCGGCCGCCGCGCCGACGCCCGTGACGTCAGCCGCCCGGCTCCATTTGAGCGCCTCTCGGCAGCCGAGAACTCGGACTTCCCGTGTGGCTCACAACATAACTACTCGGCGTTGCTTCTACAGTGGCTGTGGCTCGACCCCTAGCCTGGGAACCTCCATATGCCGCAGGTGCGGCCACTTGTTTTGCGCTCCCGCTCGCCTCCCCGGCCCGCCCCGGGCCCTTTCGCCTCGCCTTTTGCCCCGGCTCGCCCGCTGCCTTCGCCTGCCTCTCCCGAGCCCACCTCCCGCGCCCCGCACCCCCGACCCCCCGCGCCCCGCACCCCCACTCACACACGCGCTCCCACGCGCCCCCCGCAACCCTCACCCACACTCTCGCACCTCGCAATGCTCTCTCTTGCCTCAAGCCACCGACCCACAGCGGCCGCCACCTGCCCTAAGCGCCGCCACCGCAGCGCCCCCCACCGCCGCCGCCGCCGCCGCCGCCGCCGCCGCGTCCCTCCCGGGCCGGTCCGTGCCTCCTGCCCTCCCCGCCAGGCCCGCTCCCCCGCAGGGCCTGCTGCCCACCTGTGCTCTCCACCCACACCACACCCGCACATCCCTCGTGGCCCGACAGGTCCTTGAAGCTCACCCAAGACCCCCACTGGCCCCAGCAGCCCAGATCCAAAAAAAAAAAAAAAAAAAAAAAAGGCTCTCTCGGGATCACCTGAACCAGAGCTTGGAAAAACCCGCGGGGAAGATCGTTTGGGTTTCGTTGTTTGCAAAGGCTGGCGGGCTGGGGTGGGGGGGGGGGCGGACGGTGGCACCCCATGCCCGAGACGGCCCCGTCAGGTCGCTGGCGCTGACTTGAAGCCTGGGAGGATAGCCTCTTTCTGCACAGGGAACTGACTCGGGTTTGGAGCCCGCAGCTGAGGGCGCTGGGCGTGCGTCCTCAATCCTCCTGCGGTCAGCAATGCAGTGGCTTCGTCTGCTTTGAGTCGGAGGTCGATTCTTACGATTAAAGTCGAGCTGATGTCCAATGTTTCCTCCAGGGGTCTTGGTCCGCCAAGGGACCCACTCGCAGACATTTCCCCGCGCTGTACCGGCGGCTCCCGTGGCCCATCCATTCCACACAGCGCAGGTGGCATCCACAGAGCAGCCCAGGGGCCCATCCCCATCCATCCCAGGGCAGCCCCTTTCCCCCACCTGCCAAGCCCAAGTGTGTGCTCCTTGCCCACCGTCGGTTTCTGGAGTCTGCGGGTGGGTGTTTAGATAGCGCCATCCGTTGCGGCGTTTAGAGTCCACCAACAGGTGATGTCCTAGGGCACTTGTCTTTGCCTTTCTGGCTTCCTTCGCTTAGTATGAGGGTCTCTCGTTCCAGCCCCGCGGCGGCAGATGGCACTCGTTCTGCCGCTTTTTCCTGGCTGTGTGCGATGCCATCGCATGGATGTCCCCGGGCCTTCGAAGTGCACTCACCTGTCAGTGGACCTTTAGGTGGCTTCCAGATCTTGGCTCTGGTGAGTAGTGCGGCGACAGACAGAGGGGTGCCCGGGTCTGCTTCCGGGAAAGTTTGGTCCCGGTGAAATGGAGCTGTTTGGAGGCCGGCTTCGGTCTTTGTGTGGGCCGGCCCGTGTAGGGCTGCTTGGCTGAGACTCTGTCGAGGAGGGAGGCCTTCAGCCACCGGGGCCTCACGGGGCCTACCCGTGCGGCACCATCACAGAGCTCTCTGTCACTGCCCCTTGTGGGGGTGAGGGAAGGGGCGTGTTGGGGGGGGGCGTGTGTGTCGGGGGGGATGGTGGGCAAGGAGCACACACTTGGGCTTGGCGGGTGGGGGCGGGGGTGGGGGTGGGGGAAAGGGGCTGCCCTGGGATGGATGGGGATGGGCCCCTGGGCTGCTCTGTGGATGCCACCTGCGCTGTGTGGAATGGATGGGCCAGGGGAGCCGCCGGTACAGCGCGGGGAAATGTCTGCGAGTGGGTCCCTTGACTCTGTCGAGGAGGGAGGCCTTCAGCCACCGGGGCCTCACGGGGCCTCCCCGTGCGGCACCATCACAGAGCTCTCCGTCACTGCCCCTGGTGGGGGTGAGGGAAGGGGCGTGTTTGGGGGGTGGGGTGGGCGGGGTGTGTGCGCGCGCGCGTGCACGCACGCTGGCGGGCGTGGGTGTCCCGGGGCCTGGCCAGCCCTCCGCTAGAGATCAGCACGCGTGGATGCTGACGTGAGGACCAGCAGGGTGACAGGAGAGGCTGCCTGGTGGGTGACCGCGCTGGGCAGAGCCACAACCCGCTCGCCTTTCAGTTCTCCACCCAGGGGCCCCTCCTGCGAGCCACCCATAGGGGTCCCTGGTCCCTCCCTCAGACGTCGTCTCCACCACGGCCCGAGATCATCTTTCTTCTCCAGTGGGTTCCTTGTCTCTTGCGTACCACCCTCTCCACCCCCCACCCCCACCCCCACCCCCACCCCCACCCGGCTTGCCCTTGGACAGACGGCGAGAAGCTGACCGAGAGACCGAGACAGAGACAGGAGATGAGCCGAGGCCGGTGGGCAAATGGTGCAGAGAGGGCTTGTCCGACGCAGGGTTGCCCCAGAACTTCACACACACGCACGCACACACGGACACACACGCACAGACACACGCCCGCGCACACACACACACGCACACCAGCCCCGGCCCAGCGGCCCGGCGACCCCTCTCTGTGAACGGCCTTGAGGCCACGTGCCGGGCCACGCGGATCCCCCAGTGCCCGAGGGCCCTGGCGGCCCACAGGGATCCAAGGGCAAGGCGGGTGGGAGGCTGGCAGGGTCCACGTGCCACGAGAAGCATGGCTTGCAGGCACGACCTCTGCCCAGAGCCTGTTTCCGCCTGGGCCGACTCCTCCGGCCGCCTCCCAGGCCCACCCTCGCAGCCCTTGGGCCTCCCGGCGGCTCTCTGCGGGCGGGACCTCAGCTGTGGGCTCCGAACCCCTGGCCCTCCCCGGACCCGCGTCCCTCCCTTCCTGTGTCCGGGAAACCCCAGCGAAGCCTTCGGTGCCCGCCAGGCAGGCGGTGGGCCTGCCTTGGTCCGCTCCGTCCTTCCTGACGCGGAGGCGGCTGGTGCTGGGCCTTGCTTGGGCCCTCAGCCTGAGAAGGTCTGTCTTGCCCCAGGAGACCACCCGGCTCGTGTCCGGCCGCCGCCGCCGCCGCCGCCGCCGCCGCCAGGTCCAAGGCGGCCTCGGGGGGCAGGGACAGAGCCGGCCGGGTCTTGCCTCTCCTGCGTTCGCGTGCTTGGGGCTCAGGCCTGTCACCCTCTGGCCGCCGAAGCCCAGCCGCCGGCCCTGCGGTGAAGCCTGGGGCCGAGGGCCATGGCCCCAGCTTCCGGGGCTCGGCTCCGCGGGCTGCCGTGGACACTGGTCGTCTGATCCCAGACGGAGGCAGGGAGGGCCAGCTGGTGGGGCCTGCCGCTCACACAGCCCACCCGCCCTGGACCCGGGGCCCTGGCCGCAGGGCCCCCCCCCGAGGCGAGGTCCTTCTCCGCGGGGGTGGGGTGCTGCTCTCCCTGCGTCCTGTCCTCCGTGGCCCCCCATGGCTCTGAGGACCCGAGAGGCCGGCGCCTGCCTGGGCCTGGGAGGCCCAGTGGGGGTGGAGGGAGCCGGCCCCTGCCTGCCTCTGCACCCTCCCTTCGGCTGCCCCTTGGCCTCCGAGCCCAGCCGAGCCCTGGGACTTCCTCCAAGGCCTTGGGTGGGCTTGCGCCCAGGAGCCCCTGCCAGCAGCCCAGGGAACGGCGGGAACCGGGCCCTCCCTGGCCTCAGCCGGCCCCCGGTAGCCTCATCCTGCTTGGAGCGCCTCGGCTTCCCCCGGGGCGCTCCTTCTCGCGAGCCTGGGGCGCTCCTCGGCGGGGGGCTGCTGTGATGGCATGGCCCGCGAGGGGGACCGTCCTGGGCGTCCAGCGGCGGACAGAGCAGCGTCCAGCAGGCTTCGGGCCCGGCCTGACCCTCCCTCTAGACCCCGGGTGGGCGGCAGGGGACCGGGTCCATTGGGCTGGCGGTGCGGCTCCTTGCTGTGCTCGGGGCCCCGGCTCTCCCGCCCCAGACAGCCACCGGGCCCGCCCCCCACCCCCCATGCCGGGAGGTTCCCCCCCCACTCCACCCCACCCCACCCCACCCCACCCCGCGCCGCCCCCCCCACTCCACCCCCCACCCCCCACCCCCCACCCCCGTGGTTGTGGTCGCCAGCCTCTGGCCAATGCCCCTGCAGACCAGCCCCCGTTTTCCTCCCTGGCACTACCGAGGGGGGCCCGGCCCAGGGCTCTCCAGGAGCCCGCCGTGGGCTGAGTACGGCCGAGGACTGGGCAGGCAGGGCAGCCGGTGGTCGCCGTCCCTCCAGGACACGAGTGCCCCTGCACAGGGGCGGAAGGGGAGGCCCGGGAGCCGGGGAGCCGCGGAGGCCAAGGGCCAGGCCGGCCAGGCCCCAGGGCAGGGCGGGGCGATCCCAGCGTGCGGCCCTGAGGCACTGTCCCCACACCGCTCCACACTGTCCCGAAGCCCCCGAGCGCCAGCCCAGACCCCCGGGACATCCCCCCACCCACCCACACACACACACACTCCCCCCCGACCCCCGGGACACACCCCCGCGCCCTCACCCCCTCCACCCCTCCGCCCCCACCCCACCCCACCCCCCCGCCCCCCCGGACGCCGGGACACCCCCCCCCACTCCCCTCCCCTCCAGCAACGCGCGGCGCTCCCATCCCCCGGCAGCCCACCAGGTGGCGCTCGCTCCCACCCGGCCGCCGCGCCGACGCCCGTGACGTCAGCCGCCCGGCTCCATTTGAGCGCCTCTCGGCAGCCGAGAACTCGGACTTCCCGTGTGGCTCACAACATAACTACTCGGCGTTGCTTCTACAGTGGCTGTGGCTCGACCCCTAGCCTGGGAACCTCCATATGCCGCAGGTGCGGCCACTTGTTTTGCGCTCCCGCTCGCCTCCCCGGCCCGCCCCGGGCCCTTTCGCCTCGCCTTTTGCCCCGGCTCGCCCGCTGCCTTCGCCTGCCTCTCCCGAGCCCACCTCCCGCGCCCCGCACCCCCGACCCCCCGCGCCCCGCACCCCCACTCACACACGCGCTCCCACGCGCCCCCCGCAACCCTCACCCACACTCTCGCACCTCGCAATGCTCTCTCTTGCCTCAAGCCACCGACCCACAGCGGCCGCCACCTGCCCTAAGCGCCGCCACCGCAGCGCCCCCCACCGCCGCCGCCGCCGCCGCCGCCGCCGCCGCGTCCCTCCCGGGCCGGTCCGTGCCTCCTGCCCTCCCCGCCAGGCCCGCTCCCCCGCAGGGCCTGCTGCCCACCTGTGCTCTCCACCCACACCACACCCGCACATCCCTCGTGGCCCGACAGGTCCTTGAAGCTCACCCAAGACCCCCACTGGCCCCAGCAGCCCAGATCCAAAAAAAAAAAAAAAAAAAAAAAAGGCTCTCTCGGGATCACCTGAACCAGAGCTTGGAAAAACCCGCGGGGAAGATCGTTTGGGTTTCGTTGTTTGCAAAGGCTGGCGGGCTGGGGTGGGGGGGGGGGCGGACGGTGGCACCCCATGCCCGAGACGGCCCCGTCAGGTCGCTGGCGCTGACTTGAAGCCTGGGAGGATAGCCTCTTTCTGCACAGGGAACTGACTCGGGTTTGGAGCCCGCAGCTGAGGGCGCTGGGCGTGCGTCCTCAATCCTCCTGCGGTCAGCAATGCAGTGGCTTCGTCTGCTTTGAGTCGGAGGTCGATTCTTACGATTAAAGTCGAGCTGATGTCCAATGTTTCCTCCAGGGGTCTTGGTCCGCCAAGGGACCCACTCGCAGACATTTCCCCGCGCTGTACCGGCGGCTCCCGTGGCCCATCCATTCCACACAGCGCAGGTGGCATCCACAGAGCAGCCCAGGGGCCCATCCCCATCCATCCCAGGGCAGCCCCTTTCCCCCACCTGCCAAGCCCAAGTGTGTGCTCCTTGCCCACCGTCGGTTTCTGGAGTCTGCGGGTGGGTGTTTAGATAGCGCCATCCGTTGCGGCGTTTAGAGTCCACCAACAGGTGATGTCCTAGGGCACTTGTCTTTGCCTTTCTGGCTTCCTTCGCTTAGTATGAGGGTCTCTCGTTCCAGCCCCGCGGCGGCAGATGGCACTCGTTCTGCCGCTTTTTCCTGGCTGTGTGCGATGCCATCGCATGGATGTCCCCGGGCCTTCGAAGTGCACTCACCTGTCAGTGGACCTTTAGGTGGCTTCCAGATCTTGGCTCTGGTGAGTAGTGCGGCGACAGACAGAGGGGTGCCCGGGTCTGCTTCCGGGAAAGTTTGGTCCCGGTGAAATGGAGCTGTTTGGAGGCCGGCTTCGGTCTTTGTGTGGGCCGGCCCGTGTAGGGCTGCTTGGCTGAGACTCTGTCGAGGAGGGAGGCCTTCAGCCACCGGGGCCTCACGGGGCCTACCCGTGCGGCACCATCACAGAGCTCTCTGTCACTGCCCCTTGTGGGGGTGAGGGAAGGGGCGTGTTGGGGGGGGGCGTGTGTGTCGGGGGGGATGGTGGGCAAGGAGCACACACTTGGGCTTGGCGGGTGGGGGCGGGGGTGGGGGTGGGGGAAAGGGGCTGCCCTGGGATGGATGGGGATGGGCCCCTGGGCTGCTCTGTGGATGCCACCTGCGCTGTGTGGAATGGATGGGCCAGGGGAGCCGCCGGTACAGCGCGGGGAAATGTCTGCGAGTGGGTCCCTTGACTCTGTCGAGGAGGGAGGCCTTCAGCCACCGGGGCCTCACGGGGCCTCCCCGTGCGGCACCATCACAGAGCTCTCCGTCACTGCCCCTGGTGGGGGTGAGGGAAGGGGCGTGTTTGGGGGGTGGGGTGGGCGGGGTGTGTGCGCGCGCGCGTGCACGCACGCTGGCGGGCGTGGGTGTCCCGGGGCCTGGCCAGCCCTCCGCTAGAGATCAGCACGCGTGGATGCTGACGTGAGGACCAGCAGGGTGACAGGAGAGGCTGCCTGGTGGGTGACCGCGCTGGGCAGAGCCACAACCCGCTCGCCTTTCAGTTCTCCACCCAGGGGCCCCTCCTGCGAGCCACCCATAGGGGTCCCTGGTCCCTCCCTCAGACGTCGTCTCCACCACGGCCCGAGATCATCTTTCTTCTCCAGTGGGTTCCTTGTCTCTTGCGTACCACCCTCTCCACCCCCCACCCCCACCCCCACCCCCACCCCCACCCGGCTTGCCCTTGGACAGACGGCGAGAAGCTGACCGAGAGACCGAGACAGAGACAGGAGATGAGCCGAGGCCGGTGGGCAAATGGTGCAGAGAGGGCTTGTCCGACGCAGGGTTGCCCCAGAACTTCACACACACGCACGCACACACGGACACACACGCACAGACACACGCCCGCGCACACACACACACGCACACCAGCCCCGGCCCAGCGGCCCGGCGACCCCTCTCTGTGAACGGCCTTGAGGCCACGTGCCGGGCCACGCGGATCCCCCAGTGCCCGAGGGCCCTGGCGGCCCACAGGGATCCAAGGGCAAGGCGGGTGGGAGGCTGGCAGGGTCCACGTGCCACGAGAAGCATGGCTTGCAGGCACGACCTCTGCCCAGAGCCTGTTTCCGCCTGGGCCGACTCCTCCGGCCGCCTCCCAGGCCCACCCTCGCAGCCCTTGGGCCTCCCGGCGGCTCTCTGCGGGCGGGACCTCAGCTGTGGGCTCCGAACCCCTGGCCCTCCCCGGACCCGCGTCCCTCCCTTCCTGTGTCCGGGAAACCCCAGCGAAGCCTTCGGTGCCCGCCAGGCAGGCGGTGGGCCTGCCTTGGTCCGCTCCGTCCTTCCTGACGCGGAGGCGGCTGGTGCTGGGCCTTGCTTGGGCCCTCAGCCTGAGAAGGTCTGTCTTGCCCCAGGAGACCACCCGGCTCGTGTCCGGCCGCCGCCGCCGCCGCCGCCGCCGCCGCCAGGTCCAAGGCGGCCTCGGGGGGCAGGGACAGAGCCGGCCGGGTCTTGCCTCTCCTGCGTTCGCGTGCTTGGGGCTCAGGCCTGTCACCCTCTGGCCGCCGAAGCCCAGCCGCCGGCCCTGCGGTGAAGCCTGGGGCCGAGGGCCATGGCCCCAGCTTCCGGGGCTCGGCTCCGCGGGCTGCCGTGGACACTGGTCGTCTGATCCCAGACGGAGGCAGGGAGGGCCAGCTGGTGGGGCCTGCCGCTCACACAGCCCACCCGCCCTGGACCCGGGGCCCTGGCCGCAGGGCCCCCCCCCGAGGCGAGGTCCTTCTCCGCGGGGGTGGGGTGCTGCTCTCCCTGCGTCCTGTCCTCCGTGGCCCCCCATGGCTCTGAGGACCCGAGAGGCCGGCGCCTGCCTGGGCCTGGGAGGCCCAGTGGGGGTGGAGGGAGCCGGCCCCTGCCTGCCTCTGCACCCTCCCTTCGGCTGCCCCTTGGCCTCCGAGCCCAGCCGAGCCCTGGGACTTCCTCCAAGGCCTTGGGTGGGCTTGCGCCCAGGAGCCCCTGCCAGCAGCCCAGGGAACGGCGGGAACCGGGCCCTCCCTGGCCTCAGCCGGCCCCCGGTAGCCTCATCCTGCTTGGAGCGCCTCGGCTTCCCCCGGGGCGCTCCTTCTCGCGAGCCTGGGGCGCTCCTCGGCGGGGGGCTGCTGTGATGGCATGGCCCGCGAGGGGGACCGTCCTGGGCGTCCAGCGGCGGACAGAGCAGCGTCCAGCAGGCTTCGGGCCCGGCCTGACCCTCCCTCTAGACCCCGGGTGGGCGGCAGGGGACCGGGTCCATTGGGCTGGCGGTGCGGCTCCTTGCTGTGCTCGGGGCCCCGGCTCTCCCGCCCCAGACAGCCACCGGGCCCGCCCCCCACCCCCCATGCCGGGAGGTTCCCCCCCCACTCCACCCCACCCCACCCCACCCCACCCCGCGCCGCCCCCCCCACTCCACCCCCCACCCCCCACCCCCCACCCCCGTGGTTGTGGTCGCCAGCCTCTGGCCAATGCCCCTGCAGACCAGCCCCCGTTTTCCTCCCTGGCACTACCGAGGGGGGCCCGGCCCAGGGCTCTCCAGGAGCCCGCCGTGGGCTGAGTACGGCCGAGGACTGGGCAGGCAGGGCAGCCGGTGGTCGCCGTCCCTCCAGGACACGAGTGCCCCTGCACAGGGGCGGAAGGGGAGGCCCGGGAGCCGGGGAGCCGCGGAGGCCAAGGGCCAGGCCGGCCAGGCCCCAGGGCAGGGCGGGGCGATCCCAGCGTGCGGCCCTGAGGCACTGTCCCCACACCGCTCCACACTGTCCCGAAGCCCCCGAGCGCCAGCCCAGACCCCCGGGACATCCCCCCACCCACCCACACACACACACACTCCCCCCCGACCCCCGGGACACACCCCCGCGCCCTCACCCCCTCCACCCCTCCGCCCCCACCCCACCCCACCCCCCCGCCCCCCCGGACGCCGGGACACCCCCCCCCACTCCCCTCCCCTCCAGCAACGCGCGGCGCTCCCATCCCCCGGCAGCCCACCAGGTGGCGCTCGCTCCCACCCGGCCGCCGCGCCGACGCCCGTGACGTCAGCCGCCCGGCTCCATTTGAGCGCCTCTCGGCAGCCGAGAACTCGGACTTCCCGTGTGGCTCACAACATAACTACTCGGCGTTGCTTCTACAGTGGCTGTGGCTCGACCCCTAGCCTGGGAACCTCCATATGCCGCAGGTGCGGCCACTTGTTTTGCGCTCCCGCTCGCCTCCCCGGCCCGCCCCGGGCCCTTTCGCCTCGCCTTTTGCCCCGGCTCGCCCGCTGCCTTCGCCTGCCTCTCCCGAGCCCACCTCCCGCGCCCCGCACCCCCGACCCCCCGCGCCCCGCACCCCCACTCACACACGCGCTCCCACGCGCCCCCCGCAACCCTCACCCACACTCTCGCACCTCGCAATGCTCTCTCTTGCCTCAAGCCACCGACCCACAGCGGCCGCCACCTGCCCTAAGCGCCGCCACCGCAGCGCCCCCCACCGCCGCCGCCGCCGCCGCCGCCGCCGCCGCGTCCCTCCCGGGCCGGTCCGTGCCTCCTGCCCTCCCCGCCAGGCCCGCTCCCCCGCAGGGCCTGCTGCCCACCTGTGCTCTCCACCCACACCACACCCGCACATCCCTCGTGGCCCGACAGGTCCTTGAAGCTCACCCAAGACCCCCACTGGCCCCAGCAGCCCAGATCCAAAAAAAAAAAAAAAAAAAAAAAAGGCTCTCTCGGGATCACCTGAACCAGAGCTTGGAAAAACCCGCGGGGAAGATCGTTTGGGTTTCGTTGTTTGCAAAGGCTGGCGGGCTGGGGTGGGGGGGGGGGCGGACGGTGGCACCCCATGCCCGAGACGGCCCCGTCAGGTCGCTGGCGCTGACTTGAAGCCTGGGAGGATAGCCTCTTTCTGCACAGGGAACTGACTCGGGTTTGGAGCCCGCAGCTGAGGGCGCTGGGCGTGCGTCCTCAATCCTCCTGCGGTCAGCAATGCAGTGGCTTCGTCTGCTTTGAGTCGGAGGTCGATTCTTACGATTAAAGTCGAGCTGATGTCCAATGTTTCCTCCAGGGGTCTTGGTCCGCCAAGGGACCCACTCGCAGACATTTCCCCGCGCTGTACCGGCGGCTCCCGTGGCCCATCCATTCCACACAGCGCAGGTGGCATCCACAGAGCAGCCCAGGGGCCCATCCCCATCCATCCCAGGGCAGCCCCTTTCCCCCACCTGCCAAGCCCAAGTGTGTGCTCCTTGCCCACCGTCGGTTTCTGGAGTCTGCGGGTGGGTGTTTAGATAGCGCCATCCGTTGCGGCGTTTAGAGTCCACCAACAGGTGATGTCCTAGGGCACTTGTCTTTGCCTTTCTGGCTTCCTTCGCTTAGTATGAGGGTCTCTCGTTCCAGCCCCGCGGCGGCAGATGGCACTCGTTCTGCCGCTTTTTCCTGGCTGTGTGCGATGCCATCGCATGGATGTCCCCGGGCCTTCGAAGTGCACTCACCTGTCAGTGGACCTTTAGGTGGCTTCCAGATCTTGGCTCTGGTGAGTAGTGCGGCGACAGACAGAGGGGTGCCCGGGTCTGCTTCCGGGAAAGTTTGGTCCCGGTGAAATGGAGCTGTTTGGAGGCCGGCTTCGGTCTTTGTGTGGGCCGGCCCGTGTAGGGCTGCTTGGCTGAGACTCTGTCGAGGAGGGAGGCCTTCAGCCACCGGGGCCTCACGGGGCCTACCCGTGCGGCACCATCACAGAGCTCTCTGTCACTGCCCCTTGTGGGGGTGAGGGAAGGGGCGTGTTGGGGGGGGGCGTGTGTGTCGGGGGGGATGGTGGGCAAGGAGCACACACTTGGGCTTGGCGGGTGGGGGCGGGGGTGGGGGTGGGGGAAAGGGGCTGCCCTGGGATGGATGGGGATGGGCCCCTGGGCTGCTCTGTGGATGCCACCTGCGCTGTGTGGAATGGATGGGCCAGGGGAGCCGCCGGTACAGCGCGGGGAAATGTCTGCGAGTGGGTCCCTTGACTCTGTCGAGGAGGGAGGCCTTCAGCCACCGGGGCCTCACGGGGCCTCCCCGTGCGGCACCATCACAGAGCTCTCCGTCACTGCCCCTGGTGGGGGTGAGGGAAGGGGCGTGTTTGGGGGGTGGGGTGGGCGGGGTGTGTGCGCGCGCGCGTGCACGCACGCTGGCGGGCGTGGGTGTCCCGGGGCCTGGCCAGCCCTCCGCTAGAGATCAGCACGCGTGGATGCTGACGTGAGGACCAGCAGGGTGACAGGAGAGGCTGCCTGGTGGGTGACCGCGCTGGGCAGAGCCACAACCCGCTCGCCTTTCAGTTCTCCACCCAGGGGCCCCTCCTGCGAGCCACCCATAGGGGTCCCTGGTCCCTCCCTCAGACGTCGTCTCCACCACGGCCCGAGATCATCTTTCTTCTCCAGTGGGTTCCTTGTCTCTTGCGTACCACCCTCTCCACCCCCCACCCCCACCCCCACCCCCACCCCCACCCGGCTTGCCCTTGGACAGACGGCGAGAAGCTGACCGAGAGACCGAGACAGAGACAGGAGATGAGCCGAGGCCGGTGGGCAAATGGTGCAGAGAGGGCTTGTCCGACGCAGGGTTGCCCCAGAACTTCACACACACGCACGCACACACGGACACACACGCACAGACACACGCCCGCGCACACACACACACGCACACCAGCCCCGGCCCAGCGGCCCGGCGACCCCTCTCTGTGAACGGCCTTGAGGCCACGTGCCGGGCCACGCGGATCCCCCAGTGCCCGAGGGCCCTGGCGGCCCACAGGGATCCAAGGGCAAGGCGGGTGGGAGGCTGGCAGGGTCCACGTGCCACGAGAAGCATGGCTTGCAGGCACGACCTCTGCCCAGAGCCTGTTTCCGCCTGGGCCGACTCCTCCGGCCGCCTCCCAGGCCCACCCTCGCAGCCCTTGGGCCTCCCGGCGGCTCTCTGCGGGCGGGACCTCAGCTGTGGGCTCCGAACCCCTGGCCCTCCCCGGACCCGCGTCCCTCCCTTCCTGTGTCCGGGAAACCCCAGCGAAGCCTTCGGTGCCCGCCAGGCAGGCGGTGGGCCTGCCTTGGTCCGCTCCGTCCTTCCTGACGCGGAGGCGGCTGGTGCTGGGCCTTGCTTGGGCCCTCAGCCTGAGAAGGTCTGTCTTGCCCCAGGAGACCACCCGGCTCGTGTCCGGCCGCCGCCGCCGCCGCCGCCGCCGCCGCCAGGTCCAAGGCGGCCTCGGGGGGCAGGGACAGAGCCGGCCGGGTCTTGCCTCTCCTGCGTTCGCGTGCTTGGGGCTCAGGCCTGTCACCCTCTGGCCGCCGAAGCCCAGCCGCCGGCCCTGCGGTGAAGCCTGGGGCCGAGGGCCATGGCCCCAGCTTCCGGGGCTCGGCTCCGCGGGCTGCCGTGGACACTGGTCGTCTGATCCCAGACGGAGGCAGGGAGGGCCAGCTGGTGGGGCCTGCCGCTCACACAGCCCACCCGCCCTGGACCCGGGGCCCTGGCCGCAGGGCCCCCCCCCGAGGCGAGGTCCTTCTCCGCGGGGGTGGGGTGCTGCTCTCCCTGCGTCCTGTCCTCCGTGGCCCCCCATGGCTCTGAGGACCCGAGAGGCCGGCGCCTGCCTGGGCCTGGGAGGCCCAGTGGGGGTGGAGGGAGCCGGCCCCTGCCTGCCTCTGCACCCTCCCTTCGGCTGCCCCTTGGCCTCCGAGCCCAGCCGAGCCCTGGGACTTCCTCCAAGGCCTTGGGTGGGCTTGCGCCCAGGAGCCCCTGCCAGCAGCCCAGGGAACGGCGGGAACCGGGCCCTCCCTGGCCTCAGCCGGCCCCCGGTAGCCTCATCCTGCTTGGAGCGCCTCGGCTTCCCCCGGGGCGCTCCTTCTCGCGAGCCTGGGGCGCTCCTCGGCGGGGGGCTGCTGTGATGGCATGGCCCGCGAGGGGGACCGTCCTGGGCGTCCAGCGGCGGACAGAGCAGCGTCCAGCAGGCTTCGGGCCCGGCCTGACCCTCCCTCTAGACCCCGGGTGGGCGGCAGGGGACCGGGTCCATTGGGCTGGCGGTGCGGCTCCTTGCTGTGCTCGGGGCCCCGGCTCTCCCGCCCCAGACAGCCACCGGGCCCGCCCCCCACCCCCCATGCCGGGAGGTTCCCCCCCCACTCCACCCCACCCCACCCCACCCCACCCCGCGCCGCCCCCCCCACTCCACCCCCCACCCCCCACCCCCCACCCCCGTGGTTGTGGTCGCCAGCCTCTGGCCAATGCCCCTGCAGACCAGCCCCCGTTTTCCTCCCTGGCACTACCGAGGGGGGCCCGGCCCAGGGCTCTCCAGGAGCCCGCCGTGGGCTGAGTACGGCCGAGGACTGGGCAGGCAGGGCAGCCGGTGGTCGCCGTCCCTCCAGGACACGAGTGCCCCTGCACAGGGGCGGAAGGGGAGGCCCGGGAGCCGGGGAGCCGCGGAGGCCAAGGGCCAGGCCGGCCAGGCCCCAGGGCAGGGCGGGGCGATCCCAGCGTGCGGCCCTGAGGCACTGTCCCCACACCGCTCCACACTGTCCCGAAGCCCCCGAGCGCCAGCCCAGACCCCCGGGACATCCCCCCACCCACCCACACACACACACACTCCCCCCCGACCCCCGGGACACACCCCCGCGCCCTCACCCCCTCCACCCCTCCGCCCCCACCCCACCCCACCCCCCCGCCCCCCCGGACGCCGGGACACCCCCCCCCACTCCCCTCCCCTCCAGCAACGCGCGGCGCTCCCATCCCCCGGCAGCCCACCAGGTGGCGCTCGCTCCCACCCGGCCGCCGCGCCGACGCCCGTGACGTCAGCCGCCCGGCTCCATTTGAGCGCCTCTCGGCAGCCGAGAACTCGGACTTCCCGTGTGGCTCACAACATAACTACTCGGCGTTGCTTCTACAGTGGCTGTGGCTCGACCCCTAGCCTGGGAACCTCCATATGCCGCAGGTGCGGCCACTTGTTTTGCGCTCCCGCTCGCCTCCCCGGCCCGCCCCGGGCCCTTTCGCCTCGCCTTTTGCCCCGGCTCGCCCGCTGCCTTCGCCTGCCTCTCCCGAGCCCACCTCCCGCGCCCCGCACCCCCGACCCCCCGCGCCCCGCACCCCCACTCACACACGCGCTCCCACGCGCCCCCCGCAACCCTCACCCACACTCTCGCACCTCGCAATGCTCTCTCTTGCCTCAAGCCACCGACCCACAGCGGCCGCCACCTGCCCTAAGCGCCGCCACCGCAGCGCCCCCCACCGCCGCCGCCGCCGCCGCCGCCGCCGCCGCGTCCCTCCCGGGCCGGTCCGTGCCTCCTGCCCTCCCCGCCAGGCCCGCTCCCCCGCAGGGCCTGCTGCCCACCTGTGCTCTCCACCCACACCACACCCGCACATCCCTCGTGGCCCGACAGGTCCTTGAAGCTCACCCAAGACCCCCACTGGCCCCAGCAGCCCAGATCCAAAAAAAAAAAAAAAAAAAAAAAAGGCTCTCTCGGGATCACCTGAACCAGAGCTTGGAAAAACCCGCGGGGAAGATCGTTTGGGTTTCGTTGTTTGCAAAGGCTGGCGGGCTGGGGTGGGGGGGGGGGCGGACGGTGGCACCCCATGCCCGAGACGGCCCCGTCAGGTCGCTGGCGCTGACTTGAAGCCTGGGAGGATAGCCTCTTTCTGCACAGGGAACTGACTCGGGTTTGGAGCCCGCAGCTGAGGGCGCTGGGCGTGCGTCCTCAATCCTCCTGCGGTCAGCAATGCAGTGGCTTCGTCTGCTTTGAGTCGGAGGTCGATTCTTACGATTAAAGTCGAGCTGATGTCCAATGTTTCCTCCAGGGGTCTTGGTCCGCCAAGGGACCCACTCGCAGACATTTCCCCGCGCTGTACCGGCGGCTCCCGTGGCCCATCCATTCCACACAGCGCAGGTGGCATCCACAGAGCAGCCCAGGGGCCCATCCCCATCCATCCCAGGGCAGCCCCTTTCCCCCACCTGCCAAGCCCAAGTGTGTGCTCCTTGCCCACCGTCGGTTTCTGGAGTCTGCGGGTGGGTGTTTAGATAGCGCCATCCGTTGCGGCGTTTAGAGTCCACCAACAGGTGATGTCCTAGGGCACTTGTCTTTGCCTTTCTGGCTTCCTTCGCTTAGTATGAGGGTCTCTCGTTCCAGCCCCGCGGCGGCAGATGGCACTCGTTCTGCCGCTTTTTCCTGGCTGTGTGCGATGCCATCGCATGGATGTCCCCGGGCCTTCGAAGTGCACTCACCTGTCAGTGGACCTTTAGGTGGCTTCCAGATCTTGGCTCTGGTGAGTAGTGCGGCGACAGACAGAGGGGTGCCCGGGTCTGCTTCCGGGAAAGTTTGGTCCCGGTGAAATGGAGCTGTTTGGAGGCCGGCTTCGGTCTTTGTGTGGGCCGGCCCGTGTAGGGCTGCTTGGCTGAGACTCTGTCGAGGAGGGAGGCCTTCAGCCACCGGGGCCTCACGGGGCCTACCCGTGCGGCACCATCACAGAGCTCTCTGTCACTGCCCCTTGTGGGGGTGAGGGAAGGGGCGTGTTGGGGGGGGGCGTGTGTGTCGGGGGGGATGGTGGGCAAGGAGCACACACTTGGGCTTGGCGGGTGGGGGCGGGGGTGGGGGTGGGGGAAAGGGGCTGCCCTGGGATGGATGGGGATGGGCCCCTGGGCTGCTCTGTGGATGCCACCTGCGCTGTGTGGAATGGATGGGCCAGGGGAGCCGCCGGTACAGCGCGGGGAAATGTCTGCGAGTGGGTCCCTTGACTCTGTCGAGGAGGGAGGCCTTCAGCCACCGGGGCCTCACGGGGCCTCCCCGTGCGGCACCATCACAGAGCTCTCCGTCACTGCCCCTGGTGGGGGTGAGGGAAGGGGCGTGTTTGGGGGGTGGGGTGGGCGGGGTGTGTGCGCGCGCGCGTGCACGCACGCTGGCGGGCGTGGGTGTCCCGGGGCCTGGCCAGCCCTCCGCTAGAGATCAGCACGCGTGGATGCTGACGTGAGGACCAGCAGGGTGACAGGAGAGGCTGCCTGGTGGGTGACCGCGCTGGGCAGAGCCACAACCCGCTCGCCTTTCAGTTCTCCACCCAGGGGCCCCTCCTGCGAGCCACCCATAGGGGTCCCTGGTCCCTCCCTCAGACGTCGTCTCCACCACGGCCCGAGATCATCTTTCTTCTCCAGTGGGTTCCTTGTCTCTTGCGTACCACCCTCTCCACCCCCCACCCCCACCCCCACCCCCACCCCCACCCGGCTTGCCCTTGGACAGACGGCGAGAAGCTGACCGAGAGACCGAGACAGAGACAGGAGATGAGCCGAGGCCGGTGGGCAAATGGTGCAGAGAGGGCTTGTCCGACGCAGGGTTGCCCCAGAACTTCACACACACGCACGCACACACGGACACACACGCACAGACACACGCCCGCGCACACACACACACGCACACCAGCCCCGGCCCAGCGGCCCGGCGACCCCTCTCTGTGAACGGCCTTGAGGCCACGTGCCGGGCCACGCGGATCCCCCAGTGCCCGAGGGCCCTGGCGGCCCACAGGGATCCAAGGGCAAGGCGGGTGGGAGGCTGGCAGGGTCCACGTGCCACGAGAAGCATGGCTTGCAGGCACGACCTCTGCCCAGAGCCTGTTTCCGCCTGGGCCGACTCCTCCGGCCGCCTCCCAGGCCCACCCTCGCAGCCCTTGGGCCTCCCGGCGGCTCTCTGCGGGCGGGACCTCAGCTGTGGGCTCCGAACCCCTGGCCCTCCCCGGACCCGCGTCCCTCCCTTCCTGTGTCCGGGAAACCCCAGCGAAGCCTTCGGTGCCCGCCAGGCAGGCGGTGGGCCTGCCTTGGTCCGCTCCGTCCTTCCTGACGCGGAGGCGGCTGGTGCTGGGCCTTGCTTGGGCCCTCAGCCTGAGAAGGTCTGTCTTGCCCCAGGAGACCACCCGGCTCGTGTCCGGCCGCCGCCGCCGCCGCCGCCGCCGCCGCCAGGTCCAAGGCGGCCTCGGGGGGCAGGGACAGAGCCGGCCGGGTCTTGCCTCTCCTGCGTTCGCGTGCTTGGGGCTCAGGCCTGTCACCCTCTGGCCGCCGAAGCCCAGCCGCCGGCCCTGCGGTGAAGCCTGGGGCCGAGGGCCATGGCCCCAGCTTCCGGGGCTCGGCTCCGCGGGCTGCCGTGGACACTGGTCGTCTGATCCCAGACGGAGGCAGGGAGGGCCAGCTGGTGGGGCCTGCCGCTCACACAGCCCACCCGCCCTGGACCCGGGGCCCTGGCCGCAGGGCCCCCCCCCGAGGCGAGGTCCTTCTCCGCGGGGGTGGGGTGCTGCTCTCCCTGCGTCCTGTCCTCCGTGGCCCCCCATGGCTCTGAGGACCCGAGAGGCCGGCGCCTGCCTGGGCCTGGGAGGCCCAGTGGGGGTGGAGGGAGCCGGCCCCTGCCTGCCTCTGCACCCTCCCTTCGGCTGCCCCTTGGCCTCCGAGCCCAGCCGAGCCCTGGGACTTCCTCCAAGGCCTTGGGTGGGCTTGCGCCCAGGAGCCCCTGCCAGCAGCCCAGGGAACGGCGGGAACCGGGCCCTCCCTGGCCTCAGCCGGCCCCCGGTAGCCTCATCCTGCTTGGAGCGCCTCGGCTTCCCCCGGGGCGCTCCTTCTCGCGAGCCTGGGGCGCTCCTCGGCGGGGGGCTGCTGTGATGGCATGGCCCGCGAGGGGGACCGTCCTGGGCGTCCAGCGGCGGACAGAGCAGCGTCCAGCAGGCTTCGGGCCCGGCCTGACCCTCCCTCTAGACCCCGGGTGGGCGGCAGGGGACCGGGTCCATTGGGCTGGCGGTGCGGCTCCTTGCTGTGCTCGGGGCCCCGGCTCTCCCGCCCCAGACAGCCACCGGGCCCGCCCCCCACCCCCCATGCCGGGAGGTTCCCCCCCCACTCCACCCCACCCCACCCCACCCCACCCCGCGCCGCCCCCCCCACTCCACCCCCCACCCCCCACCCCCCACCCCCGTGGTTGTGGTCGCCAGCCTCTGGCCAATGCCCCTGCAGACCAGCCCCCGTTTTCCTCCCTGGCACTACCGAGGGGGGCCCGGCCCAGGGCTCTCCAGGAGCCCGCCGTGGGCTGAGTACGGCCGAGGACTGGGCAGGCAGGGCAGCCGGTGGTCGCCGTCCCTCCAGGACACGAGTGCCCCTGCACAGGGGCGGAAGGGGAGGCCCGGGAGCCGGGGAGCCGCGGAGGCCAAGGGCCAGGCCGGCCAGGCCCCAGGGCAGGGCGGGGCGATCCCAGCGTGCGGCCCTGAGGCACTGTCCCCACACCGCTCCACACTGTCCCGAAGCCCCCGAGCGCCAGCCCAGACCCCCGGGACATCCCCCCACCCACCCACACACACACACACTCCCCCCCGACCCCCGGGACACACCCCCGCGCCCTCACCCCCTCCACCCCTCCGCCCCCACCCCACCCCACCCCCCCGCCCCCCCGGACGCCGGGACACCCCCCCCCACTCCCCTCCCCTCCAGCAACGCGCGGCGCTCCCATCCCCCGGCAGCCCACCAGGTGGCGCTCGCTCCCACCCGGCCGCCGCGCCGACGCCCGTGACGTCAGCCGCCCGGCTCCATTTGAGCGCCTCTCGGCAGCCGAGAACTCGGACTTCCCGTGTGGCTCACAACATAACTACTCGGCGTTGCTTCTACAGTGGCTGTGGCTCGACCCCTAGCCTGGGAACCTCCATATGCCGCAGGTGCGGCCACTTGTTTTGCGCTCCCGCTCGCCTCCCCGGCCCGCCCCGGGCCCTTTCGCCTCGCCTTTTGCCCCGGCTCGCCCGCTGCCTTCGCCTGCCTCTCCCGAGCCCACCTCCCGCGCCCCGCACCCCCGACCCCCCGCGCCCCGCACCCCCACTCACACACGCGCTCCCACGCGCCCCCCGCAACCCTCACCCACACTCTCGCACCTCGCAATGCTCTCTCTTGCCTCAAGCCACCGACCCACAGCGGCCGCCACCTGCCCTAAGCGCCGCCACCGCAGCGCCCCCCACCGCCGCCGCCGCCGCCGCCGCCGCCGCCGCGTCCCTCCCGGGCCGGTCCGTGCCTCCTGCCCTCCCCGCCAGGCCCGCTCCCCCGCAGGGCCTGCTGCCCACCTGTGCTCTCCACCCACACCACACCCGCACATCCCTCGTGGCCCGACAGGTCCTTGAAGCTCACCCAAGACCCCCACTGGCCCCAGCAGCCCAGATCCAAAAAAAAAAAAAAAAAAAAAAAAGGCTCTCTCGGGATCACCTGAACCAGAGCTTGGAAAAACCCGCGGGGAAGATCGTTTGGGTTTCGTTGTTTGCAAAGGCTGGCGGGCTGGGGTGGGGGGGGGGGCGGACGGTGGCACCCCATGCCCGAGACGGCCCCGTCAGGTCGCTGGCGCTGACTTGAAGCCTGGGAGGATAGCCTCTTTCTGCACAGGGAACTGACTCGGGTTTGGAGCCCGCAGCTGAGGGCGCTGGGCGTGCGTCCTCAATCCTCCTGCGGTCAGCAATGCAGTGGCTTCGTCTGCTTTGAGTCGGAGGTCGATTCTTACGATTAAAGTCGAGCTGATGTCCAATGTTTCCTCCAGGGGTCTTGGTCCGCCAAGGGACCCACTCGCAGACATTTCCCCGCGCTGTACCGGCGGCTCCCGTGGCCCATCCATTCCACACAGCGCAGGTGGCATCCACAGAGCAGCCCAGGGGCCCATCCCCATCCATCCCAGGGCAGCCCCTTTCCCCCACCTGCCAAGCCCAAGTGTGTGCTCCTTGCCCACCGTCGGTTTCTGGAGTCTGCGGGTGGGTGTTTAGATAGCGCCATCCGTTGCGGCGTTTAGAGTCCACCAACAGGTGATGTCCTAGGGCACTTGTCTTTGCCTTTCTGGCTTCCTTCGCTTAGTATGAGGGTCTCTCGTTCCAGCCCCGCGGCGGCAGATGGCACTCGTTCTGCCGCTTTTTCCTGGCTGTGTGCGATGCCATCGCATGGATGTCCCCGGGCCTTCGAAGTGCACTCACCTGTCAGTGGACCTTTAGGTGGCTTCCAGATCTTGGCTCTGGTGAGTAGTGCGGCGACAGACAGAGGGGTGCCCGGGTCTGCTTCCGGGAAAGTTTGGTCCCGGTGAAATGGAGCTGTTTGGAGGCCGGCTTCGGTCTTTGTGTGGGCCGGCCCGTGTAGGGCTGCTTGGCTGAGACTCTGTCGAGGAGGGAGGCCTTCAGCCACCGGGGCCTCACGGGGCCTACCCGTGCGGCACCATCACAGAGCTCTCTGTCACTGCCCCTTGTGGGGGTGAGGGAAGGGGCGTGTTGGGGGGGGGCGTGTGTGTCGGGGGGGATGGTGGGCAAGGAGCACACACTTGGGCTTGGCGGGTGGGGGCGGGGGTGGGGGTGGGGGAAAGGGGCTGCCCTGGGATGGATGGGGATGGGCCCCTGGGCTGCTCTGTGGATGCCACCTGCGCTGTGTGGAATGGATGGGCCAGGGGAGCCGCCGGTACAGCGCGGGGAAATGTCTGCGAGTGGGTCCCTTGACTCTGTCGAGGAGGGAGGCCTTCAGCCACCGGGGCCTCACGGGGCCTCCCCGTGCGGCACCATCACAGAGCTCTCCGTCACTGCCCCTGGTGGGGGTGAGGGAAGGGGCGTGTTTGGGGGGTGGGGTGGGCGGGGTGTGTGCGCGCGCGCGTGCACGCACGCTGGCGGGCGTGGGTGTCCCGGGGCCTGGCCAGCCCTCCGCTAGAGATCAGCACGCGTGGATGCTGACGTGAGGACCAGCAGGGTGACAGGAGAGGCTGCCTGGTGGGTGACCGCGCTGGGCAGAGCCACAACCCGCTCGCCTTTCAGTTCTCCACCCAGGGGCCCCTCCTGCGAGCCACCCATAGGGGTCCCTGGTCCCTCCCTCAGACGTCGTCTCCACCACGGCCCGAGATCATCTTTCTTCTCCAGTGGGTTCCTTGTCTCTTGCGTACCACCCTCTCCACCCCCCACCCCCACCCCCACCCCCACCCCCACCCGGCTTGCCCTTGGACAGACGGCGAGAAGCTGACCGAGAGACCGAGACAGAGACAGGAGATGAGCCGAGGCCGGTGGGCAAATGGTGCAGAGAGGGCTTGTCCGACGCAGGGTTGCCCCAGAACTTCACACACACGCACGCACACACGGACACACACGCACAGACACACGCCCGCGCACACACACACACGCACACCAGCCCCGGCCCAGCGGCCCGGCGACCCCTCTCTGTGAACGGCCTTGAGGCCACGTGCCGGGCCACGCGGATCCCCCAGTGCCCGAGGGCCCTGGCGGCCCACAGGGATCCAAGGGCAAGGCGGGTGGGAGGCTGGCAGGGTCCACGTGCCACGAGAAGCATGGCTTGCAGGCACGACCTCTGCCCAGAGCCTGTTTCCGCCTGGGCCGACTCCTCCGGCCGCCTCCCAGGCCCACCCTCGCAGCCCTTGGGCCTCCCGGCGGCTCTCTGCGGGCGGGACCTCAGCTGTGGGCTCCGAACCCCTGGCCCTCCCCGGACCCGCGTCCCTCCCTTCCTGTGTCCGGGAAACCCCAGCGAAGCCTTCGGTGCCCGCCAGGCAGGCGGTGGGCCTGCCTTGGTCCGCTCCGTCCTTCCTGACGCGGAGGCGGCTGGTGCTGGGCCTTGCTTGGGCCCTCAGCCTGAGAAGGTCTGTCTTGCCCCAGGAGACCACCCGGCTCGTGTCCGGCCGCCGCCGCCGCCGCCGCCGCCGCCGCCAGGTCCAAGGCGGCCTCGGGGGGCAGGGACAGAGCCGGCCGGGTCTTGCCTCTCCTGCGTTCGCGTGCTTGGGGCTCAGGCCTGTCACCCTCTGGCCGCCGAAGCCCAGCCGCCGGCCCTGCGGTGAAGCCTGGGGCCGAGGGCCATGGCCCCAGCTTCCGGGGCTCGGCTCCGCGGGCTGCCGTGGACACTGGTCGTCTGATCCCAGACGGAGGCAGGGAGGGCCAGCTGGTGGGGCCTGCCGCTCACACAGCCCACCCGCCCTGGACCCGGGGCCCTGGCCGCAGGGCCCCCCCCCGAGGCGAGGTCCTTCTCCGCGGGGGTGGGGTGCTGCTCTCCCTGCGTCCTGTCCTCCGTGGCCCCCCATGGCTCTGAGGACCCGAGAGGCCGGCGCCTGCCTGGGCCTGGGAGGCCCAGTGGGGGTGGAGGGAGCCGGCCCCTGCCTGCCTCTGCACCCTCCCTTCGGCTGCCCCTTGGCCTCCGAGCCCAGCCGAGCCCTGGGACTTCCTCCAAGGCCTTGGGTGGGCTTGCGCCCAGGAGCCCCTGCCAGCAGCCCAGGGAACGGCGGGAACCGGGCCCTCCCTGGCCTCAGCCGGCCCCCGGTAGCCTCATCCTGCTTGGAGCGCCTCGGCTTCCCCCGGGGCGCTCCTTCTCGCGAGCCTGGGGCGCTCCTCGGCGGGGGGCTGCTGTGATGGCATGGCCCGCGAGGGGGACCGTCCTGGGCGTCCAGCGGCGGACAGAGCAGCGTCCAGCAGGCTTCGGGCCCGGCCTGACCCTCCCTCTAGACCCCGGGTGGGCGGCAGGGGACCGGGTCCATTGGGCTGGCGGTGCGGCTCCTTGCTGTGCTCGGGGCCCCGGCTCTCCCGCCCCAGACAGCCACCGGGCCCGCCCCCCACCCCCCATGCCGGGAGGTTCCCCCCCCACTCCACCCCACCCCACCCCACCCCACCCCGCGCCGCCCCCCCCACTCCACCCCCCACCCCCCACCCCCCACCCCCGTGGTTGTGGTCGCCAGCCTCTGGCCAATGCCCCTGCAGACCAGCCCCCGTTTTCCTCCCTGGCACTACCGAGGGGGGCCCGGCCCAGGGCTCTCCAGGAGCCCGCCGTGGGCTGAGTACGGCCGAGGACTGGGCAGGCAGGGCAGCCGGTGGTCGCCGTCCCTCCAGGACACGAGTGCCCCTGCACAGGGGCGGAAGGGGAGGCCCGGGAGCCGGGGAGCCGCGGAGGCCAAGGGCCAGGCCGGCCAGGCCCCAGGGCAGGGCGGGGCGATCCCAGCGTGCGGCCCTGAGGCACTGTCCCCACACCGCTCCACACTGTCCCGAAGCCCCCGAGCGCCAGCCCAGACCCCCGGGACATCCCCCCACCCACCCACACACACACACACTCCCCCCCGACCCCCGGGACACACCCCCGCGCCCTCACCCCCTCCACCCCTCCGCCCCCACCCCACCCCACCCCCCCGCCCCCCCGGACGCCGGGACACCCCCCCCCACTCCCCTCCCCTCCAGCAACGCGCGGCGCTCCCATCCCCCGGCAGCCCACCAGGTGGCGCTCGCTCCCACCCGGCCGCCGCGCCGACGCCCGTGACGTCAGCCGCCCGGCTCCATTTGAGCGCCTCTCGGCAGCCGAGAACTCGGACTTCCCGTGTGGCTCACAACATAACTACTCGGCGTTGCTTCTACAGTGGCTGTGGCTCGACCCCTAGCCTGGGAACCTCCATATGCCGCAGGTGCGGCCACTTGTTTTGCGCTCCCGCTCGCCTCCCCGGCCCGCCCCGGGCCCTTTCGCCTCGCCTTTTGCCCCGGCTCGCCCGCTGCCTTCGCCTGCCTCTCCCGAGCCCACCTCCCGCGCCCCGCACCCCCGACCCCCCGCGCCCCGCACCCCCACTCACACACGCGCTCCCACGCGCCCCCCGCAACCCTCACCCACACTCTCGCACCTCGCAATGCTCTCTCTTGCCTCAAGCCACCGACCCACAGCGGCCGCCACCTGCCCTAAGCGCCGCCACCGCAGCGCCCCCCACCGCCGCCGCCGCCGCCGCCGCCGCCGCCGCGTCCCTCCCGGGCCGGTCCGTGCCTCCTGCCCTCCCCGCCAGGCCCGCTCCCCCGCAGGGCCTGCTGCCCACCTGTGCTCTCCACCCACACCACACCCGCACATCCCTCGTGGCCCGACAGGTCCTTGAAGCTCACCCAAGACCCCCACTGGCCCCAGCAGCCCAGATCCAAAAAAAAAAAAAAAAAAAAAAAAGGCTCTCTCGGGATCACCTGAACCAGAGCTTGGAAAAACCCGCGGGGAAGATCGTTTGGGTTTCGTTGTTTGCAAAGGCTGGCGGGCTGGGGTGGGGGGGGGGGCGGACGGTGGCACCCCATGCCCGAGACGGCCCCGTCAGGTCGCTGGCGCTGACTTGAAGCCTGGGAGGATAGCCTCTTTCTGCACAGGGAACTGACTCGGGTTTGGAGCCCGCAGCTGAGGGCGCTGGGCGTGCGTCCTCAATCCTCCTGCGGTCAGCAATGCAGTGGCTTCGTCTGCTTTGAGTCGGAGGTCGATTCTTACGATTAAAGTCGAGCTGATGTCCAATGTTTCCTCCAGGGGTCTTGGTCCGCCAAGGGACCCACTCGCAGACATTTCCCCGCGCTGTACCGGCGGCTCCCGTGGCCCATCCATTCCACACAGCGCAGGTGGCATCCACAGAGCAGCCCAGGGGCCCATCCCCATCCATCCCAGGGCAGCCCCTTTCCCCCACCTGCCAAGCCCAAGTGTGTGCTCCTTGCCCACCGTCGGTTTCTGGAGTCTGCGGGTGGGTGTTTAGATAGCGCCATCCGTTGCGGCGTTTAGAGTCCACCAACAGGTGATGTCCTAGGGCACTTGTCTTTGCCTTTCTGGCTTCCTTCGCTTAGTATGAGGGTCTCTCGTTCCAGCCCCGCGGCGGCAGATGGCACTCGTTCTGCCGCTTTTTCCTGGCTGTGTGCGATGCCATCGCATGGATGTCCCCGGGCCTTCGAAGTGCACTCACCTGTCAGTGGACCTTTAGGTGGCTTCCAGATCTTGGCTCTGGTGAGTAGTGCGGCGACAGACAGAGGGGTGCCCGGGTCTGCTTCCGGGAAAGTTTGGTCCCGGTGAAATGGAGCTGTTTGGAGGCCGGCTTCGGTCTTTGTGTGGGCCGGCCCGTGTAGGGCTGCTTGGCTGAGACTCTGTCGAGGAGGGAGGCCTTCAGCCACCGGGGCCTCACGGGGCCTACCCGTGCGGCACCATCACAGAGCTCTCTGTCACTGCCCCTTGTGGGGGTGAGGGAAGGGGCGTGTTGGGGGGGGGCGTGTGTGTCGGGGGGGATGGTGGGCAAGGAGCACACACTTGGGCTTGGCGGGTGGGGGCGGGGGTGGGGGTGGGGGAAAGGGGCTGCCCTGGGATGGATGGGGATGGGCCCCTGGGCTGCTCTGTGGATGCCACCTGCGCTGTGTGGAATGGATGGGCCAGGGGAGCCGCCGGTACAGCGCGGGGAAATGTCTGCGAGTGGGTCCCTTGACTCTGTCGAGGAGGGAGGCCTTCAGCCACCGGGGCCTCACGGGGCCTCCCCGTGCGGCACCATCACAGAGCTCTCCGTCACTGCCCCTGGTGGGGGTGAGGGAAGGGGCGTGTTTGGGGGGTGGGGTGGGCGGGGTGTGTGCGCGCGCGCGTGCACGCACGCTGGCGGGCGTGGGTGTCCCGGGGCCTGGCCAGCCCTCCGCTAGAGATCAGCACGCGTGGATGCTGACGTGAGGACCAGCAGGGTGACAGGAGAGGCTGCCTGGTGGGTGACCGCGCTGGGCAGAGCCACAACCCGCTCGCCTTTCAGTTCTCCACCCAGGGGCCCCTCCTGCGAGCCACCCATAGGGGTCCCTGGTCCCTCCCTCAGACGTCGTCTCCACCACGGCCCGAGATCATCTTTCTTCTCCAGTGGGTTCCTTGTCTCTTGCGTACCACCCTCTCCACCCCCCACCCCCACCCCCACCCCCACCCCCACCCGGCTTGCCCTTGGACAGACGGCGAGAAGCTGACCGAGAGACCGAGACAGAGACAGGAGATGAGCCGAGGCCGGTGGGCAAATGGTGCAGAGAGGGCTTGTCCGACGCAGGGTTGCCCCAGAACTTCACACACACGCACGCACACACGGACACACACGCACAGACACACGCCCGCGCACACACACACACGCACACCAGCCCCGGCCCAGCGGCCCGGCGACCCCTCTCTGTGAACGGCCTTGAGGCCACGTGCCGGGCCACGCGGATCCCCCAGTGCCCGAGGGCCCTGGCGGCCCACAGGGATCCAAGGGCAAGGCGGGTGGGAGGCTGGCAGGGTCCACGTGCCACGAGAAGCATGGCTTGCAGGCACGACCTCTGCCCAGAGCCTGTTTCCGCCTGGGCCGACTCCTCCGGCCGCCTCCCAGGCCCACCCTCGCAGCCCTTGGGCCTCCCGGCGGCTCTCTGCGGGCGGGACCTCAGCTGTGGGCTCCGAACCCCTGGCCCTCCCCGGACCCGCGTCCCTCCCTTCCTGTGTCCGGGAAACCCCAGCGAAGCCTTCGGTGCCCGCCAGGCAGGCGGTGGGCCTGCCTTGGTCCGCTCCGTCCTTCCTGACGCGGAGGCGGCTGGTGCTGGGCCTTGCTTGGGCCCTCAGCCTGAGAAGGTCTGTCTTGCCCCAGGAGACCACCCGGCTCGTGTCCGGCCGCCGCCGCCGCCGCCGCCGCCGCCGCCAGGTCCAAGGCGGCCTCGGGGGGCAGGGACAGAGCCGGCCGGGTCTTGCCTCTCCTGCGTTCGCGTGCTTGGGGCTCAGGCCTGTCACCCTCTGGCCGCCGAAGCCCAGCCGCCGGCCCTGCGGTGAAGCCTGGGGCCGAGGGCCATGGCCCCAGCTTCCGGGGCTCGGCTCCGCGGGCTGCCGTGGACACTGGTCGTCTGATCCCAGACGGAGGCAGGGAGGGCCAGCTGGTGGGGCCTGCCGCTCACACAGCCCACCCGCCCTGGACCCGGGGCCCTGGCCGCAGGGCCCCCCCCCGAGGCGAGGTCCTTCTCCGCGGGGGTGGGGTGCTGCTCTCCCTGCGTCCTGTCCTCCGTGGCCCCCCATGGCTCTGAGGACCCGAGAGGCCGGCGCCTGCCTGGGCCTGGGAGGCCCAGTGGGGGTGGAGGGAGCCGGCCCCTGCCTGCCTCTGCACCCTCCCTTCGGCTGCCCCTTGGCCTCCGAGCCCAGCCGAGCCCTGGGACTTCCTCCAAGGCCTTGGGTGGGCTTGCGCCCAGGAGCCCCTGCCAGCAGCCCAGGGAACGGCGGGAACCGGGCCCTCCCTGGCCTCAGCCGGCCCCCGGTAGCCTCATCCTGCTTGGAGCGCCTCGGCTTCCCCCGGGGCGCTCCTTCTCGCGAGCCTGGGGCGCTCCTCGGCGGGGGGCTGCTGTGATGGCATGGCCCGCGAGGGGGACCGTCCTGGGCGTCCAGCGGCGGACAGAGCAGCGTCCAGCAGGCTTCGGGCCCGGCCTGACCCTCCCTCTAGACCCCGGGTGGGCGGCAGGGGACCGGGTCCATTGGGCTGGCGGTGCGGCTCCTTGCTGTGCTCGGGGCCCCGGCTCTCCCGCCCCAGACAGCCACCGGGCCCGCCCCCCACCCCCCATGCCGGGAGGTTCCCCCCCCACTCCACCCCACCCCACCCCACCCCACCCCGCGCCGCCCCCCCCACTCCACCCCCCACCCCCCACCCCCCACCCCCGTGGTTGTGGTCGCCAGCCTCTGGCCAATGCCCCTGCAGACCAGCCCCCGTTTTCCTCCCTGGCACTACCGAGGGGGGCCCGGCCCAGGGCTCTCCAGGAGCCCGCCGTGGGCTGAGTACGGCCGAGGACTGGGCAGGCAGGGCAGCCGGTGGTCGCCGTCCCTCCAGGACACGAGTGCCCCTGCACAGGGGCGGAAGGGGAGGCCCGGGAGCCGGGGAGCCGCGGAGGCCAAGGGCCAGGCCGGCCAGGCCCCAGGGCAGGGCGGGGCGATCCCAGCGTGCGGCCCTGAGGCACTGTCCCCACACCGCTCCACACTGTCCCGAAGCCCCCGAGCGCCAGCCCAGACCCCCGGGACATCCCCCCACCCACCCACACACACACACACTCCCCCCCGACCCCCGGGACACACCCCCGCGCCCTCACCCCCTCCACCCCTCCGCCCCCACCCCACCCCACCCCCCCGCCCCCCCGGACGCCGGGACACCCCCCCCCACTCCCCTCCCCTCCAGCAACGCGCGGCGCTCCCATCCCCCGGCAGCCCACCAGGTGGCGCTCGCTCCCACCCGGCCGCCGCGCCGACGCCCGTGACGTCAGCCGCCCGGCTCCATTTGAGCGCCTCTCGGCAGCCGAGAACTCGGACTTCCCGTGTGGCTCACAACATAACTACTCGGCGTTGCTTCTACAGTGGCTGTGGCTCGACCCCTAGCCTGGGAACCTCCATATGCCGCAGGTGCGGCCACTTGTTTTGCGCTCCCGCTCGCCTCCCCGGCCCGCCCCGGGCCCTTTCGCCTCGCCTTTTGCCCCGGCTCGCCCGCTGCCTTCGCCTGCCTCTCCCGAGCCCACCTCCCGCGCCCCGCACCCCCGACCCCCCGCGCCCCGCACCCCCACTCACACACGCGCTCCCACGCGCCCCCCGCAACCCTCACCCACACTCTCGCACCTCGCAATGCTCTCTCTTGCCTCAAGCCACCGACCCACAGCGGCCGCCACCTGCCCTAAGCGCCGCCACCGCAGCGCCCCCCACCGCCGCCGCCGCCGCCGCCGCCGCCGCCGCGTCCCTCCCGGGCCGGTCCGTGCCTCCTGCCCTCCCCGCCAGGCCCGCTCCCCCGCAGGGCCTGCTGCCCACCTGTGCTCTCCACCCACACCACACCCGCACATCCCTCGTGGCCCGACAGGTCCTTGAAGCTCACCCAAGACCCCCACTGGCCCCAGCAGCCCAGATCCAAAAAAAAAAAAAAAAAAAAAAAAGGCTCTCTCGGGATCACCTGAACCAGAGCTTGGAAAAACCCGCGGGGAAGATCGTTTGGGTTTCGTTGTTTGCAAAGGCTGGCGGGCTGGGGTGGGGGGGGGGGCGGACGGTGGCACCCCATGCCCGAGACGGCCCCGTCAGGTCGCTGGCGCTGACTTGAAGCCTGGGAGGATAGCCTCTTTCTGCACAGGGAACTGACTCGGGTTTGGAGCCCGCAGCTGAGGGCGCTGGGCGTGCGTCCTCAATCCTCCTGCGGTCAGCAATGCAGTGGCTTCGTCTGCTTTGAGTCGGAGGTCGATTCTTACGATTAAAGTCGAGCTGATGTCCAATGTTTCCTCCAGGGGTCTTGGTCCGCCAAGGGACCCACTCGCAGACATTTCCCCGCGCTGTACCGGCGGCTCCCGTGGCCCATCCATTCCACACAGCGCAGGTGGCATCCACAGAGCAGCCCAGGGGCCCATCCCCATCCATCCCAGGGCAGCCCCTTTCCCCCACCTGCCAAGCCCAAGTGTGTGCTCCTTGCCCACCGTCGGTTTCTGGAGTCTGCGGGTGGGTGTTTAGATAGCGCCATCCGTTGCGGCGTTTAGAGTCCACCAACAGGTGATGTCCTAGGGCACTTGTCTTTGCCTTTCTGGCTTCCTTCGCTTAGTATGAGGGTCTCTCGTTCCAGCCCCGCGGCGGCAGATGGCACTCGTTCTGCCGCTTTTTCCTGGCTGTGTGCGATGCCATCGCATGGATGTCCCCGGGCCTTCGAAGTGCACTCACCTGTCAGTGGACCTTTAGGTGGCTTCCAGATCTTGGCTCTGGTGAGTAGTGCGGCGACAGACAGAGGGGTGCCCGGGTCTGCTTCCGGGAAAGTTTGGTCCCGGTGAAATGGAGCTGTTTGGAGGCCGGCTTCGGTCTTTGTGTGGGCCGGCCCGTGTAGGGCTGCTTGGCTGAGACTCTGTCGAGGAGGGAGGCCTTCAGCCACCGGGGCCTCACGGGGCCTACCCGTGCGGCACCATCACAGAGCTCTCTGTCACTGCCCCTTGTGGGGGTGAGGGAAGGGGCGTGTTGGGGGGGGGCGTGTGTGTCGGGGGGGATGGTGGGCAAGGAGCACACACTTGGGCTTGGCGGGTGGGGGCGGGGGTGGGGGTGGGGGAAAGGGGCTGCCCTGGGATGGATGGGGATGGGCCCCTGGGCTGCTCTGTGGATGCCACCTGCGCTGTGTGGAATGGATGGGCCAGGGGAGCCGCCGGTACAGCGCGGGGAAATGTCTGCGAGTGGGTCCCTTGACTCTGTCGAGGAGGGAGGCCTTCAGCCACCGGGGCCTCACGGGGCCTCCCCGTGCGGCACCATCACAGAGCTCTCCGTCACTGCCCCTGGTGGGGGTGAGGGAAGGGGCGTGTTTGGGGGGTGGGGTGGGCGGGGTGTGTGCGCGCGCGCGTGCACGCACGCTGGCGGGCGTGGGTGTCCCGGGGCCTGGCCAGCCCTCCGCTAGAGATCAGCACGCGTGGATGCTGACGTGAGGACCAGCAGGGTGACAGGAGAGGCTGCCTGGTGGGTGACCGCGCTGGGCAGAGCCACAACCCGCTCGCCTTTCAGTTCTCCACCCAGGGGCCCCTCCTGCGAGCCACCCATAGGGGTCCCTGGTCCCTCCCTCAGACGTCGTCTCCACCACGGCCCGAGATCATCTTTCTTCTCCAGTGGGTTCCTTGTCTCTTGCGTACCACCCTCTCCACCCCCCACCCCCACCCCCACCCCCACCCCCACCCGGCTTGCCCTTGGACAGACGGCGAGAAGCTGACCGAGAGACCGAGACAGAGACAGGAGATGAGCCGAGGCCGGTGGGCAAATGGTGCAGAGAGGGCTTGTCCGACGCAGGGTTGCCCCAGAACTTCACACACACGCACGCACACACGGACACACACGCACAGACACACGCCCGCGCACACACACACACGCACACCAGCCCCGGCCCAGCGGCCCGGCGACCCCTCTCTGTGAACGGCCTTGAGGCCACGTGCCGGGCCACGCGGATCCCCCAGTGCCCGAGGGCCCTGGCGGCCCACAGGGATCCAAGGGCAAGGCGGGTGGGAGGCTGGCAGGGTCCACGTGCCACGAGAAGCATGGCTTGCAGGCACGACCTCTGCCCAGAGCCTGTTTCCGCCTGGGCCGACTCCTCCGGCCGCCTCCCAGGCCCACCCTCGCAGCCCTTGGGCCTCCCGGCGGCTCTCTGCGGGCGGGACCTCAGCTGTGGGCTCCGAACCCCTGGCCCTCCCCGGACCCGCGTCCCTCCCTTCCTGTGTCCGGGAAACCCCAGCGAAGCCTTCGGTGCCCGCCAGGCAGGCGGTGGGCCTGCCTTGGTCCGCTCCGTCCTTCCTGACGCGGAGGCGGCTGGTGCTGGGCCTTGCTTGGGCCCTCAGCCTGAGAAGGTCTGTCTTGCCCCAGGAGACCACCCGGCTCGTGTCCGGCCGCCGCCGCCGCCGCCGCCGCCGCCGCCAGGTCCAAGGCGGCCTCGGGGGGCAGGGACAGAGCCGGCCGGGTCTTGCCTCTCCTGCGTTCGCGTGCTTGGGGCTCAGGCCTGTCACCCTCTGGCCGCCGAAGCCCAGCCGCCGGCCCTGCGGTGAAGCCTGGGGCCGAGGGCCATGGCCCCAGCTTCCGGGGCTCGGCTCCGCGGGCTGCCGTGGACACTGGTCGTCTGATCCCAGACGGAGGCAGGGAGGGCCAGCTGGTGGGGCCTGCCGCTCACACAGCCCACCCGCCCTGGACCCGGGGCCCTGGCCGCAGGGCCCCCCCCCGAGGCGAGGTCCTTCTCCGCGGGGGTGGGGTGCTGCTCTCCCTGCGTCCTGTCCTCCGTGGCCCCCCATGGCTCTGAGGACCCGAGAGGCCGGCGCCTGCCTGGGCCTGGGAGGCCCAGTGGGGGTGGAGGGAGCCGGCCCCTGCCTGCCTCTGCACCCTCCCTTCGGCTGCCCCTTGGCCTCCGAGCCCAGCCGAGCCCTGGGACTTCCTCCAAGGCCTTGGGTGGGCTTGCGCCCAGGAGCCCCTGCCAGCAGCCCAGGGAACGGCGGGAACCGGGCCCTCCCTGGCCTCAGCCGGCCCCCGGTAGCCTCATCCTGCTTGGAGCGCCTCGGCTTCCCCCGGGGCGCTCCTTCTCGCGAGCCTGGGGCGCTCCTCGGCGGGGGGCTGCTGTGATGGCATGGCCCGCGAGGGGGACCGTCCTGGGCGTCCAGCGGCGGACAGAGCAGCGTCCAGCAGGCTTCGGGCCCGGCCTGACCCTCCCTCTAGACCCCGGGTGGGCGGCAGGGGACCGGGTCCATTGGGCTGGCGGTGCGGCTCCTTGCTGTGCTCGGGGCCCCGGCTCTCCCGCCCCAGACAGCCACCGGGCCCGCCCCCCACCCCCCATGCCGGGAGGTTCCCCCCCCACTCCACCCCACCCCACCCCACCCCACCCCGCGCCGCCCCCCCCACTCCACCCCCCACCCCCCACCCCCCACCCCCGTGGTTGTGGTCGCCAGCCTCTGGCCAATGCCCCTGCAGACCAGCCCCCGTTTTCCTCCCTGGCACTACCGAGGGGGGCCCGGCCCAGGGCTCTCCAGGAGCCCGCCGTGGGCTGAGTACGGCCGAGGACTGGGCAGGCAGGGCAGCCGGTGGTCGCCGTCCCTCCAGGACACGAGTGCCCCTGCACAGGGGCGGAAGGGGAGGCCCGGGAGCCGGGGAGCCGCGGAGGCCAAGGGCCAGGCCGGCCAGGCCCCAGGGCAGGGCGGGGCGATCCCAGCGTGCGGCCCTGAGGCACTGTCCCCACACCGCTCCACACTGTCCCGAAGCCCCCGAGCGCCAGCCCAGACCCCCGGGACATCCCCCCACCCACCCACACACACACACACTCCCCCCCGACCCCCGGGACACACCCCCGCGCCCTCACCCCCTCCACCCCTCCGCCCCCACCCCACCCCACCCCCCCGCCCCCCCGGACGCCGGGACACCCCCCCCCACTCCCCTCCCCTCCAGCAACGCGCGGCGCTCCCATCCCCCGGCAGCCCACCAGGTGGCGCTCGCTCCCACCCGGCCGCCGCGCCGACGCCCGTGACGTCAGCCGCCCGGCTCCATTTGAGCGCCTCTCGGCAGCCGAGAACTCGGACTTCCCGTGTGGCTCACAACATAACTACTCGGCGTTGCTTCTACAGTGGCTGTGGCTCGACCCCTAGCCTGGGAACCTCCATATGCCGCAGGTGCGGCCACTTGTTTTGCGCTCCCGCTCGCCTCCCCGGCCCGCCCCGGGCCCTTTCGCCTCGCCTTTTGCCCCGGCTCGCCCGCTGCCTTCGCCTGCCTCTCCCGAGCCCACCTCCCGCGCCCCGCACCCCCGACCCCCCGCGCCCCGCACCCCCACTCACACACGCGCTCCCACGCGCCCCCCGCAACCCTCACCCACACTCTCGCACCTCGCAATGCTCTCTCTTGCCTCAAGCCACCGACCCACAGCGGCCGCCACCTGCCCTAAGCGCCGCCACCGCAGCGCCCCCCACCGCCGCCGCCGCCGCCGCCGCCGCCGCCGCGTCCCTCCCGGGCCGGTCCGTGCCTCCTGCCCTCCCCGCCAGGCCCGCTCCCCCGCAGGGCCTGCTGCCCACCTGTGCTCTCCACCCACACCACACCCGCACATCCCTCGTGGCCCGACAGGTCCTTGAAGCTCACCCAAGACCCCCACTGGCCCCAGCAGCCCAGATCCAAAAAAAAAAAAAAAAAAAAAAAAGGCTCTCTCGGGATCACCTGAACCAGAGCTTGGAAAAACCCGCGGGGAAGATCGTTTGGGTTTCGTTGTTTGCAAAGGCTGGCGGGCTGGGGTGGGGGGGGGGGCGGACGGTGGCACCCCATGCCCGAGACGGCCCCGTCAGGTCGCTGGCGCTGACTTGAAGCCTGGGAGGATAGCCTCTTTCTGCACAGGGAACTGACTCGGGTTTGGAGCCCGCAGCTGAGGGCGCTGGGCGTGCGTCCTCAATCCTCCTGCGGTCAGCAATGCAGTGGCTTCGTCTGCTTTGAGTCGGAGGTCGATTCTTACGATTAAAGTCGAGCTGATGTCCAATGTTTCCTCCAGGGGTCTTGGTCCGCCAAGGGACCCACTCGCAGACATTTCCCCGCGCTGTACCGGCGGCTCCCGTGGCCCATCCATTCCACACAGCGCAGGTGGCATCCACAGAGCAGCCCAGGGGCCCATCCCCATCCATCCCAGGGCAGCCCCTTTCCCCCACCTGCCAAGCCCAAGTGTGTGCTCCTTGCCCACCGTCGGTTTCTGGAGTCTGCGGGTGGGTGTTTAGATAGCGCCATCCGTTGCGGCGTTTAGAGTCCACCAACAGGTGATGTCCTAGGGCACTTGTCTTTGCCTTTCTGGCTTCCTTCGCTTAGTATGAGGGTCTCTCGTTCCAGCCCCGCGGCGGCAGATGGCACTCGTTCTGCCGCTTTTTCCTGGCTGTGTGCGATGCCATCGCATGGATGTCCCCGGGCCTTCGAAGTGCACTCACCTGTCAGTGGACCTTTAGGTGGCTTCCAGATCTTGGCTCTGGTGAGTAGTGCGGCGACAGACAGAGGGGTGCCCGGGTCTGCTTCCGGGAAAGTTTGGTCCCGGTGAAATGGAGCTGTTTGGAGGCCGGCTTCGGTCTTTGTGTGGGCCGGCCCGTGTAGGGCTGCTTGGCTGAGACTCTGTCGAGGAGGGAGGCCTTCAGCCACCGGGGCCTCACGGGGCCTACCCGTGCGGCACCATCACAGAGCTCTCTGTCACTGCCCCTTGTGGGGGTGAGGGAAGGGGCGTGTTGGGGGGGGGCGTGTGTGTCGGGGGGGATGGTGGGCAAGGAGCACACACTTGGGCTTGGCGGGTGGGGGCGGGGGTGGGGGTGGGGGAAAGGGGCTGCCCTGGGATGGATGGGGATGGGCCCCTGGGCTGCTCTGTGGATGCCACCTGCGCTGTGTGGAATGGATGGGCCAGGGGAGCCGCCGGTACAGCGCGGGGAAATGTCTGCGAGTGGGTCCCTTGACTCTGTCGAGGAGGGAGGCCTTCAGCCACCGGGGCCTCACGGGGCCTCCCCGTGCGGCACCATCACAGAGCTCTCCGTCACTGCCCCTGGTGGGGGTGAGGGAAGGGGCGTGTTTGGGGGGTGGGGTGGGCGGGGTGTGTGCGCGCGCGCGTGCACGCACGCTGGCGGGCGTGGGTGTCCCGGGGCCTGGCCAGCCCTCCGCTAGAGATCAGCACGCGTGGATGCTGACGTGAGGACCAGCAGGGTGACAGGAGAGGCTGCCTGGTGGGTGACCGCGCTGGGCAGAGCCACAACCCGCTCGCCTTTCAGTTCTCCACCCAGGGGCCCCTCCTGCGAGCCACCCATAGGGGTCCCTGGTCCCTCCCTCAGACGTCGTCTCCACCACGGCCCGAGATCATCTTTCTTCTCCAGTGGGTTCCTTGTCTCTTGCGTACCACCCTCTCCACCCCCCACCCCCACCCCCACCCCCACCCCCACCCGGCTTGCCCTTGGACAGACGGCGAGAAGCTGACCGAGAGACCGAGACAGAGACAGGAGATGAGCCGAGGCCGGTGGGCAAATGGTGCAGAGAGGGCTTGTCCGACGCAGGGTTGCCCCAGAACTTCACACACACGCACGCACACACGGACACACACGCACAGACACACGCCCGCGCACACACACACACGCACACCAGCCCCGGCCCAGCGGCCCGGCGACCCCTCTCTGTGAACGGCCTTGAGGCCACGTGCCGGGCCACGCGGATCCCCCAGTGCCCGAGGGCCCTGGCGGCCCACAGGGATCCAAGGGCAAGGCGGGTGGGAGGCTGGCAGGGTCCACGTGCCACGAGAAGCATGGCTTGCAGGCACGACCTCTGCCCAGAGCCTGTTTCCGCCTGGGCCGACTCCTCCGGCCGCCTCCCAGGCCCACCCTCGCAGCCCTTGGGCCTCCCGGCGGCTCTCTGCGGGCGGGACCTCAGCTGTGGGCTCCGAACCCCTGGCCCTCCCCGGACCCGCGTCCCTCCCTTCCTGTGTCCGGGAAACCCCAGCGAAGCCTTCGGTGCCCGCCAGGCAGGCGGTGGGCCTGCCTTGGTCCGCTCCGTCCTTCCTGACGCGGAGGCGGCTGGTGCTGGGCCTTGCTTGGGCCCTCAGCCTGAGAAGGTCTGTCTTGCCCCAGGAGACCACCCGGCTCGTGTCCGGCCGCCGCCGCCGCCGCCGCCGCCGCCGCCAGGTCCAAGGCGGCCTCGGGGGGCAGGGACAGAGCCGGCCGGGTCTTGCCTCTCCTGCGTTCGCGTGCTTGGGGCTCAGGCCTGTCACCCTCTGGCCGCCGAAGCCCAGCCGCCGGCCCTGCGGTGAAGCCTGGGGCCGAGGGCCATGGCCCCAGCTTCCGGGGCTCGGCTCCGCGGGCTGCCGTGGACACTGGTCGTCTGATCCCAGACGGAGGCAGGGAGGGCCAGCTGGTGGGGCCTGCCGCTCACACAGCCCACCCGCCCTGGACCCGGGGCCCTGGCCGCAGGGCCCCCCCCCGAGGCGAGGTCCTTCTCCGCGGGGGTGGGGTGCTGCTCTCCCTGCGTCCTGTCCTCCGTGGCCCCCCATGGCTCTGAGGACCCGAGAGGCCGGCGCCTGCCTGGGCCTGGGAGGCCCAGTGGGGGTGGAGGGAGCCGGCCCCTGCCTGCCTCTGCACCCTCCCTTCGGCTGCCCCTTGGCCTCCGAGCCCAGCCGAGCCCTGGGACTTCCTCCAAGGCCTTGGGTGGGCTTGCGCCCAGGAGCCCCTGCCAGCAGCCCAGGGAACGGCGGGAACCGGGCCCTCCCTGGCCTCAGCCGGCCCCCGGTAGCCTCATCCTGCTTGGAGCGCCTCGGCTTCCCCCGGGGCGCTCCTTCTCGCGAGCCTGGGGCGCTCCTCGGCGGGGGGCTGCTGTGATGGCATGGCCCGCGAGGGGGACCGTCCTGGGCGTCCAGCGGCGGACAGAGCAGCGTCCAGCAGGCTTCGGGCCCGGCCTGACCCTCCCTCTAGACCCCGGGTGGGCGGCAGGGGACCGGGTCCATTGGGCTGGCGGTGCGGCTCCTTGCTGTGCTCGGGGCCCCGGCTCTCCCGCCCCAGACAGCCACCGGGCCCGCCCCCCACCCCCCATGCCGGGAGGTTCCCCCCCCACTCCACCCCACCCCACCCCACCCCACCCCGCGCCGCCCCCCCCACTCCACCCCCCACCCCCCACCCCCCACCCCCGTGGTTGTGGTCGCCAGCCTCTGGCCAATGCCCCTGCAGACCAGCCCCCGTTTTCCTCCCTGGCACTACCGAGGGGGGCCCGGCCCAGGGCTCTCCAGGAGCCCGCCGTGGGCTGAGTACGGCCGAGGACTGGGCAGGCAGGGCAGCCGGTGGTCGCCGTCCCTCCAGGACACGAGTGCCCCTGCACAGGGGCGGAAGGGGAGGCCCGGGAGCCGGGGAGCCGCGGAGGCCAAGGGCCAGGCCGGCCAGGCCCCAGGGCAGGGCGGGGCGATCCCAGCGTGCGGCCCTGAGGCACTGTCCCCACACCGCTCCACACTGTCCCGAAGCCCCCGAGCGCCAGCCCAGACCCCCGGGACATCCCCCCACCCACCCACACACACACACACTCCCCCCCGACCCCCGGGACACACCCCCGCGCCCTCACCCCCTCCACCCCTCCGCCCCCACCCCACCCCACCCCCCCGCCCCCCCGGACGCCGGGACACCCCCCCCCACTCCCCTCCCCTCCAGCAACGCGCGGCGCTCCCATCCCCCGGCAGCCCACCAGGTGGCGCTCGCTCCCACCCGGCCGCCGCGCCGACGCCCGTGACGTCAGCCGCCCGGCTCCATTTGAGCGCCTCTCGGCAGCCGAGAACTCGGACTTCCCGTGTGGCTCACAACATAACTACTCGGCGTTGCTTCTACAGTGGCTGTGGCTCGACCCCTAGCCTGGGAACCTCCATATGCCGCAGGTGCGGCCACTTGTTTTGCGCTCCCGCTCGCCTCCCCGGCCCGCCCCGGGCCCTTTCGCCTCGCCTTTTGCCCCGGCTCGCCCGCTGCCTTCGCCTGCCTCTCCCGAGCCCACCTCCCGCGCCCCGCACCCCCGACCCCCCGCGCCCCGCACCCCCACTCACACACGCGCTCCCACGCGCCCCCCGCAACCCTCACCCACACTCTCGCACCTCGCAATGCTCTCTCTTGCCTCAAGCCACCGACCCACAGCGGCCGCCACCTGCCCTAAGCGCCGCCACCGCAGCGCCCCCCACCGCCGCCGCCGCCGCCGCCGCCGCCGCCGCGTCCCTCCCGGGCCGGTCCGTGCCTCCTGCCCTCCCCGCCAGGCCCGCTCCCCCGCAGGGCCTGCTGCCCACCTGTGCTCTCCACCCACACCACACCCGCACATCCCTCGTGGCCCGACAGGTCCTTGAAGCTCACCCAAGACCCCCACTGGCCCCAGCAGCCCAGATCCAAAAAAAAAAAAAAAAAAAAAAAAGGCTCTCTCGGGATCACCTGAACCAGAGCTTGGAAAAACCCGCGGGGAAGATCGTTTGGGTTTCGTTGTTTGCAAAGGCTGGCGGGCTGGGGTGGGGGGGGGGGCGGACGGTGGCACCCCATGCCCGAGACGGCCCCGTCAGGTCGCTGGCGCTGACTTGAAGCCTGGGAGGATAGCCTCTTTCTGCACAGGGAACTGACTCGGGTTTGGAGCCCGCAGCTGAGGGCGCTGGGCGTGCGTCCTCAATCCTCCTGCGGTCAGCAATGCAGTGGCTTCGTCTGCTTTGAGTCGGAGGTCGATTCTTACGATTAAAGTCGAGCTGATGTCCAATGTTTCCTCCAGGGGTCTTGGTCCGCCAAGGGACCCACTCGCAGACATTTCCCCGCGCTGTACCGGCGGCTCCCGTGGCCCATCCATTCCACACAGCGCAGGTGGCATCCACAGAGCAGCCCAGGGGCCCATCCCCATCCATCCCAGGGCAGCCCCTTTCCCCCACCTGCCAAGCCCAAGTGTGTGCTCCTTGCCCACCGTCGGTTTCTGGAGTCTGCGGGTGGGTGTTTAGATAGCGCCATCCGTTGCGGCGTTTAGAGTCCACCAACAGGTGATGTCCTAGGGCACTTGTCTTTGCCTTTCTGGCTTCCTTCGCTTAGTATGAGGGTCTCTCGTTCCAGCCCCGCGGCGGCAGATGGCACTCGTTCTGCCGCTTTTTCCTGGCTGTGTGCGATGCCATCGCATGGATGTCCCCGGGCCTTCGAAGTGCACTCACCTGTCAGTGGACCTTTAGGTGGCTTCCAGATCTTGGCTCTGGTGAGTAGTGCGGCGACAGACAGAGGGGTGCCCGGGTCTGCTTCCGGGAAAGTTTGGTCCCGGTGAAATGGAGCTGTTTGGAGGCCGGCTTCGGTCTTTGTGTGGGCCGGCCCGTGTAGGGCTGCTTGGCTGAGACTCTGTCGAGGAGGGAGGCCTTCAGCCACCGGGGCCTCACGGGGCCTACCCGTGCGGCACCATCACAGAGCTCTCTGTCACTGCCCCTTGTGGGGGTGAGGGAAGGGGCGTGTTGGGGGGGGGCGTGTGTGTCGGGGGGGATGGTGGGCAAGGAGCACACACTTGGGCTTGGCGGGTGGGGGCGGGGGTGGGGGTGGGGGAAAGGGGCTGCCCTGGGATGGATGGGGATGGGCCCCTGGGCTGCTCTGTGGATGCCACCTGCGCTGTGTGGAATGGATGGGCCAGGGGAGCCGCCGGTACAGCGCGGGGAAATGTCTGCGAGTGGGTCCCTTGACTCTGTCGAGGAGGGAGGCCTTCAGCCACCGGGGCCTCACGGGGCCTCCCCGTGCGGCACCATCACAGAGCTCTCCGTCACTGCCCCTGGTGGGGGTGAGGGAAGGGGCGTGTTTGGGGGGTGGGGTGGGCGGGGTGTGTGCGCGCGCGCGTGCACGCACGCTGGCGGGCGTGGGTGTCCCGGGGCCTGGCCAGCCCTCCGCTAGAGATCAGCACGCGTGGATGCTGACGTGAGGACCAGCAGGGTGACAGGAGAGGCTGCCTGGTGGGTGACCGCGCTGGGCAGAGCCACAACCCGCTCGCCTTTCAGTTCTCCACCCAGGGGCCCCTCCTGCGAGCCACCCATAGGGGTCCCTGGTCCCTCCCTCAGACGTCGTCTCCACCACGGCCCGAGATCATCTTTCTTCTCCAGTGGGTTCCTTGTCTCTTGCGTACCACCCTCTCCACCCCCCACCCCCACCCCCACCCCCACCCCCACCCGGCTTGCCCTTGGACAGACGGCGAGAAGCTGACCGAGAGACCGAGACAGAGACAGGAGATGAGCCGAGGCCGGTGGGCAAATGGTGCAGAGAGGGCTTGTCCGACGCAGGGTTGCCCCAGAACTTCACACACACGCACGCACACACGGACACACACGCACAGACACACGCCCGCGCACACACACACACGCACACCAGCCCCGGCCCAGCGGCCCGGCGACCCCTCTCTGTGAACGGCCTTGAGGCCACGTGCCGGGCCACGCGGATCCCCCAGTGCCCGAGGGCCCTGGCGGCCCACAGGGATCCAAGGGCAAGGCGGGTGGGAGGCTGGCAGGGTCCACGTGCCACGAGAAGCATGGCTTGCAGGCACGACCTCTGCCCAGAGCCTGTTTCCGCCTGGGCCGACTCCTCCGGCCGCCTCCCAGGCCCACCCTCGCAGCCCTTGGGCCTCCCGGCGGCTCTCTGCGGGCGGGACCTCAGCTGTGGGCTCCGAACCCCTGGCCCTCCCCGGACCCGCGTCCCTCCCTTCCTGTGTCCGGGAAACCCCAGCGAAGCCTTCGGTGCCCGCCAGGCAGGCGGTGGGCCTGCCTTGGTCCGCTCCGTCCTTCCTGACGCGGAGGCGGCTGGTGCTGGGCCTTGCTTGGGCCCTCAGCCTGAGAAGGTCTGTCTTGCCCCAGGAGACCACCCGGCTCGTGTCCGGCCGCCGCCGCCGCCGCCGCCGCCGCCGCCAGGTCCAAGGCGGCCTCGGGGGGCAGGGACAGAGCCGGCCGGGTCTTGCCTCTCCTGCGTTCGCGTGCTTGGGGCTCAGGCCTGTCACCCTCTGGCCGCCGAAGCCCAGCCGCCGGCCCTGCGGTGAAGCCTGGGGCCGAGGGCCATGGCCCCAGCTTCCGGGGCTCGGCTCCGCGGGCTGCCGTGGACACTGGTCGTCTGATCCCAGACGGAGGCAGGGAGGGCCAGCTGGTGGGGCCTGCCGCTCACACAGCCCACCCGCCCTGGACCCGGGGCCCTGGCCGCAGGGCCCCCCCCCGAGGCGAGGTCCTTCTCCGCGGGGGTGGGGTGCTGCTCTCCCTGCGTCCTGTCCTCCGTGGCCCCCCATGGCTCTGAGGACCCGAGAGGCCGGCGCCTGCCTGGGCCTGGGAGGCCCAGTGGGGGTGGAGGGAGCCGGCCCCTGCCTGCCTCTGCACCCTCCCTTCGGCTGCCCCTTGGCCTCCGAGCCCAGCCGAGCCCTGGGACTTCCTCCAAGGCCTTGGGTGGGCTTGCGCCCAGGAGCCCCTGCCAGCAGCCCAGGGAACGGCGGGAACCGGGCCCTCCCTGGCCTCAGCCGGCCCCCGGTAGCCTCATCCTGCTTGGAGCGCCTCGGCTTCCCCCGGGGCGCTCCTTCTCGCGAGCCTGGGGCGCTCCTCGGCGGGGGGCTGCTGTGATGGCATGGCCCGCGAGGGGGACCGTCCTGGGCGTCCAGCGGCGGACAGAGCAGCGTCCAGCAGGCTTCGGGCCCGGCCTGACCCTCCCTCTAGACCCCGGGTGGGCGGCAGGGGACCGGGTCCATTGGGCTGGCGGTGCGGCTCCTTGCTGTGCTCGGGGCCCCGGCTCTCCCGCCCCAGACAGCCACCGGGCCCGCCCCCCACCCCCCATGCCGGGAGGTTCCCCCCCCACTCCACCCCACCCCACCCCACCCCACCCCGCGCCGCCCCCCCCACTCCACCCCCCACCCCCCACCCCCCACCCCCGTGGTTGTGGTCGCCAGCCTCTGGCCAATGCCCCTGCAGACCAGCCCCCGTTTTCCTCCCTGGCACTACCGAGGGGGGCCCGGCCCAGGGCTCTCCAGGAGCCCGCCGTGGGCTGAGTACGGCCGAGGACTGGGCAGGCAGGGCAGCCGGTGGTCGCCGTCCCTCCAGGACACGAGTGCCCCTGCACAGGGGCGGAAGGGGAGGCCCGGGAGCCGGGGAGCCGCGGAGGCCAAGGGCCAGGCCGGCCAGGCCCCAGGGCAGGGCGGGGCGATCCCAGCGTGCGGCCCTGAGGCACTGTCCCCACACCGCTCCACACTGTCCCGAAGCCCCCGAGCGCCAGCCCAGACCCCCGGGACATCCCCCCACCCACCCACACACACACACACTCCCCCCCGACCCCCGGGACACACCCCCGCGCCCTCACCCCCTCCACCCCTCCGCCCCCACCCCACCCCACCCCCCCGCCCCCCCGGACGCCGGGACACCCCCCCCCACTCCCCTCCCCTCCAGCAACGCGCGGCGCTCCCATCCCCCGGCAGCCCACCAGGTGGCGCTCGCTCCCACCCGGCCGCCGCGCCGACGCCCGTGACGTCAGCCGCCCGGCTCCATTTGAGCGCCTCTCGGCAGCCGAGAACTCGGACTTCCCGTGTGGCTCACAACATAACTACTCGGCGTTGCTTCTACAGTGGCTGTGGCTCGACCCCTAGCCTGGGAACCTCCATATGCCGCAGGTGCGGCCACTTGTTTTGCGCTCCCGCTCGCCTCCCCGGCCCGCCCCGGGCCCTTTCGCCTCGCCTTTTGCCCCGGCTCGCCCGCTGCCTTCGCCTGCCTCTCCCGAGCCCACCTCCCGCGCCCCGCACCCCCGACCCCCCGCGCCCCGCACCCCCACTCACACACGCGCTCCCACGCGCCCCCCGCAACCCTCACCCACACTCTCGCACCTCGCAATGCTCTCTCTTGCCTCAAGCCACCGACCCACAGCGGCCGCCACCTGCCCTAAGCGCCGCCACCGCAGCGCCCCCCACCGCCGCCGCCGCCGCCGCCGCCGCCGCCGCGTCCCTCCCGGGCCGGTCCGTGCCTCCTGCCCTCCCCGCCAGGCCCGCTCCCCCGCAGGGCCTGCTGCCCACCTGTGCTCTCCACCCACACCACACCCGCACATCCCTCGTGGCCCGACAGGTCCTTGAAGCTCACCCAAGACCCCCACTGGCCCCAGCAGCCCAGATCCAAAAAAAAAAAAAAAAAAAAAAAAGGCTCTCTCGGGATCACCTGAACCAGAGCTTGGAAAAACCCGCGGGGAAGATCGTTTGGGTTTCGTTGTTTGCAAAGGCTGGCGGGCTGGGGTGGGGGGGGGGGCGGACGGTGGCACCCCATGCCCGAGACGGCCCCGTCAGGTCGCTGGCGCTGACTTGAAGCCTGGGAGGATAGCCTCTTTCTGCACAGGGAACTGACTCGGGTTTGGAGCCCGCAGCTGAGGGCGCTGGGCGTGCGTCCTCAATCCTCCTGCGGTCAGCAATGCAGTGGCTTCGTCTGCTTTGAGTCGGAGGTCGATTCTTACGATTAAAGTCGAGCTGATGTCCAATGTTTCCTCCAGGGGTCTTGGTCCGCCAAGGGACCCACTCGCAGACATTTCCCCGCGCTGTACCGGCGGCTCCCGTGGCCCATCCATTCCACACAGCGCAGGTGGCATCCACAGAGCAGCCCAGGGGCCCATCCCCATCCATCCCAGGGCAGCCCCTTTCCCCCACCTGCCAAGCCCAAGTGTGTGCTCCTTGCCCACCGTCGGTTTCTGGAGTCTGCGGGTGGGTGTTTAGATAGCGCCATCCGTTGCGGCGTTTAGAGTCCACCAACAGGTGATGTCCTAGGGCACTTGTCTTTGCCTTTCTGGCTTCCTTCGCTTAGTATGAGGGTCTCTCGTTCCAGCCCCGCGGCGGCAGATGGCACTCGTTCTGCCGCTTTTTCCTGGCTGTGTGCGATGCCATCGCATGGATGTCCCCGGGCCTTCGAAGTGCACTCACCTGTCAGTGGACCTTTAGGTGGCTTCCAGATCTTGGCTCTGGTGAGTAGTGCGGCGACAGACAGAGGGGTGCCCGGGTCTGCTTCCGGGAAAGTTTGGTCCCGGTGAAATGGAGCTGTTTGGAGGCCGGCTTCGGTCTTTGTGTGGGCCGGCCCGTGTAGGGCTGCTTGGCTGAGACTCTGTCGAGGAGGGAGGCCTTCAGCCACCGGGGCCTCACGGGGCCTACCCGTGCGGCACCATCACAGAGCTCTCTGTCACTGCCCCTTGTGGGGGTGAGGGAAGGGGCGTGTTGGGGGGGGGCGTGTGTGTCGGGGGGGATGGTGGGCAAGGAGCACACACTTGGGCTTGGCGGGTGGGGGCGGGGGTGGGGGTGGGGGAAAGGGGCTGCCCTGGGATGGATGGGGATGGGCCCCTGGGCTGCTCTGTGGATGCCACCTGCGCTGTGTGGAATGGATGGGCCAGGGGAGCCGCCGGTACAGCGCGGGGAAATGTCTGCGAGTGGGTCCCTTGACTCTGTCGAGGAGGGAGGCCTTCAGCCACCGGGGCCTCACGGGGCCTCCCCGTGCGGCACCATCACAGAGCTCTCCGTCACTGCCCCTGGTGGGGGTGAGGGAAGGGGCGTGTTTGGGGGGTGGGGTGGGCGGGGTGTGTGCGCGCGCGCGTGCACGCACGCTGGCGGGCGTGGGTGTCCCGGGGCCTGGCCAGCCCTCCGCTAGAGATCAGCACGCGTGGATGCTGACGTGAGGACCAGCAGGGTGACAGGAGAGGCTGCCTGGTGGGTGACCGCGCTGGGCAGAGCCACAACCCGCTCGCCTTTCAGTTCTCCACCCAGGGGCCCCTCCTGCGAGCCACCCATAGGGGTCCCTGGTCCCTCCCTCAGACGTCGTCTCCACCACGGCCCGAGATCATCTTTCTTCTCCAGTGGGTTCCTTGTCTCTTGCGTACCACCCTCTCCACCCCCCACCCCCACCCCCACCCCCACCCCCACCCGGCTTGCCCTTGGACAGACGGCGAGAAGCTGACCGAGAGACCGAGACAGAGACAGGAGATGAGCCGAGGCCGGTGGGCAAATGGTGCAGAGAGGGCTTGTCCGACGCAGGGTTGCCCCAGAACTTCACACACACGCACGCACACACGGACACACACGCACAGACACACGCCCGCGCACACACACACACGCACACCAGCCCCGGCCCAGCGGCCCGGCGACCCCTCTCTGTGAACGGCCTTGAGGCCACGTGCCGGGCCACGCGGATCCCCCAGTGCCCGAGGGCCCTGGCGGCCCACAGGGATCCAAGGGCAAGGCGGGTGGGAGGCTGGCAGGGTCCACGTGCCACGAGAAGCATGGCTTGCAGGCACGACCTCTGCCCAGAGCCTGTTTCCGCCTGGGCCGACTCCTCCGGCCGCCTCCCAGGCCCACCCTCGCAGCCCTTGGGCCTCCCGGCGGCTCTCTGCGGGCGGGACCTCAGCTGTGGGCTCCGAACCCCTGGCCCTCCCCGGACCCGCGTCCCTCCCTTCCTGTGTCCGGGAAACCCCAGCGAAGCCTTCGGTGCCCGCCAGGCAGGCGGTGGGCCTGCCTTGGTCCGCTCCGTCCTTCCTGACGCGGAGGCGGCTGGTGCTGGGCCTTGCTTGGGCCCTCAGCCTGAGAAGGTCTGTCTTGCCCCAGGAGACCACCCGGCTCGTGTCCGGCCGCCGCCGCCGCCGCCGCCGCCGCCGCCAGGTCCAAGGCGGCCTCGGGGGGCAGGGACAGAGCCGGCCGGGTCTTGCCTCTCCTGCGTTCGCGTGCTTGGGGCTCAGGCCTGTCACCCTCTGGCCGCCGAAGCCCAGCCGCCGGCCCTGCGGTGAAGCCTGGGGCCGAGGGCCATGGCCCCAGCTTCCGGGGCTCGGCTCCGCGGGCTGCCGTGGACACTGGTCGTCTGATCCCAGACGGAGGCAGGGAGGGCCAGCTGGTGGGGCCTGCCGCTCACACAGCCCACCCGCCCTGGACCCGGGGCCCTGGCCGCAGGGCCCCCCCCCGAGGCGAGGTCCTTCTCCGCGGGGGTGGGGTGCTGCTCTCCCTGCGTCCTGTCCTCCGTGGCCCCCCATGGCTCTGAGGACCCGAGAGGCCGGCGCCTGCCTGGGCCTGGGAGGCCCAGTGGGGGTGGAGGGAGCCGGCCCCTGCCTGCCTCTGCACCCTCCCTTCGGCTGCCCCTTGGCCTCCGAGCCCAGCCGAGCCCTGGGACTTCCTCCAAGGCCTTGGGTGGGCTTGCGCCCAGGAGCCCCTGCCAGCAGCCCAGGGAACGGCGGGAACCGGGCCCTCCCTGGCCTCAGCCGGCCCCCGGTAGCCTCATCCTGCTTGGAGCGCCTCGGCTTCCCCCGGGGCGCTCCTTCTCGCGAGCCTGGGGCGCTCCTCGGCGGGGGGCTGCTGTGATGGCATGGCCCGCGAGGGGGACCGTCCTGGGCGTCCAGCGGCGGACAGAGCAGCGTCCAGCAGGCTTCGGGCCCGGCCTGACCCTCCCTCTAGACCCCGGGTGGGCGGCAGGGGACCGGGTCCATTGGGCTGGCGGTGCGGCTCCTTGCTGTGCTCGGGGCCCCGGCTCTCCCGCCCCAGACAGCCACCGGGCCCGCCCCCCACCCCCCATGCCGGGAGGTTCCCCCCCCACTCCACCCCACCCCACCCCACCCCACCCCGCGCCGCCCCCCCCACTCCACCCCCCACCCCCCACCCCCCACCCCCGTGGTTGTGGTCGCCAGCCTCTGGCCAATGCCCCTGCAGACCAGCCCCCGTTTTCCTCCCTGGCACTACCGAGGGGGGCCCGGCCCAGGGCTCTCCAGGAGCCCGCCGTGGGCTGAGTACGGCCGAGGACTGGGCAGGCAGGGCAGCCGGTGGTCGCCGTCCCTCCAGGACACGAGTGCCCCTGCACAGGGGCGGAAGGGGAGGCCCGGGAGCCGGGGAGCCGCGGAGGCCAAGGGCCAGGCCGGCCAGGCCCCAGGGCAGGGCGGGGCGATCCCAGCGTGCGGCCCTGAGGCACTGTCCCCACACCGCTCCACACTGTCCCGAAGCCCCCGAGCGCCAGCCCAGACCCCCGGGACATCCCCCCACCCACCCACACACACACACACTCCCCCCCGACCCCCGGGACACACCCCCGCGCCCTCACCCCCTCCACCCCTCCGCCCCCACCCCACCCCACCCCCCCGCCCCCCCGGACGCCGGGACACCCCCCCCCACTCCCCTCCCCTCCAGCAACGCGCGGCGCTCCCATCCCCCGGCAGCCCACCAGGTGGCGCTCGCTCCCACCCGGCCGCCGCGCCGACGCCCGTGACGTCAGCCGCCCGGCTCCATTTGAGCGCCTCTCGGCAGCCGAGAACTCGGACTTCCCGTGTGGCTCACAACATAACTACTCGGCGTTGCTTCTACAGTGGCTGTGGCTCGACCCCTAGCCTGGGAACCTCCATATGCCGCAGGTGCGGCCACTTGTTTTGCGCTCCCGCTCGCCTCCCCGGCCCGCCCCGGGCCCTTTCGCCTCGCCTTTTGCCCCGGCTCGCCCGCTGCCTTCGCCTGCCTCTCCCGAGCCCACCTCCCGCGCCCCGCACCCCCGACCCCCCGCGCCCCGCACCCCCACTCACACACGCGCTCCCACGCGCCCCCCGCAACCCTCACCCACACTCTCGCACCTCGCAATGCTCTCTCTTGCCTCAAGCCACCGACCCACAGCGGCCGCCACCTGCCCTAAGCGCCGCCACCGCAGCGCCCCCCACCGCCGCCGCCGCCGCCGCCGCCGCCGCCGCGTCCCTCCCGGGCCGGTCCGTGCCTCCTGCCCTCCCCGCCAGGCCCGCTCCCCCGCAGGGCCTGCTGCCCACCTGTGCTCTCCACCCACACCACACCCGCACATCCCTCGTGGCCCGACAGGTCCTTGAAGCTCACCCAAGACCCCCACTGGCCCCAGCAGCCCAGATCCAAAAAAAAAAAAAAAAAAAAAAAAGGCTCTCTCGGGATCACCTGAACCAGAGCTTGGAAAAACCCGCGGGGAAGATCGTTTGGGTTTCGTTGTTTGCAAAGGCTGGCGGGCTGGGGTGGGGGGGGGGGCGGACGGTGGCACCCCATGCCCGAGACGGCCCCGTCAGGTCGCTGGCGCTGACTTGAAGCCTGGGAGGATAGCCTCTTTCTGCACAGGGAACTGACTCGGGTTTGGAGCCCGCAGCTGAGGGCGCTGGGCGTGCGTCCTCAATCCTCCTGCGGTCAGCAATGCAGTGGCTTCGTCTGCTTTGAGTCGGAGGTCGATTCTTACGATTAAAGTCGAGCTGATGTCCAATGTTTCCTCCAGGGGTCTTGGTCCGCCAAGGGACCCACTCGCAGACATTTCCCCGCGCTGTACCGGCGGCTCCCGTGGCCCATCCATTCCACACAGCGCAGGTGGCATCCACAGAGCAGCCCAGGGGCCCATCCCCATCCATCCCAGGGCAGCCCCTTTCCCCCACCTGCCAAGCCCAAGTGTGTGCTCCTTGCCCACCGTCGGTTTCTGGAGTCTGCGGGTGGGTGTTTAGATAGCGCCATCCGTTGCGGCGTTTAGAGTCCACCAACAGGTGATGTCCTAGGGCACTTGTCTTTGCCTTTCTGGCTTCCTTCGCTTAGTATGAGGGTCTCTCGTTCCAGCCCCGCGGCGGCAGATGGCACTCGTTCTGCCGCTTTTTCCTGGCTGTGTGCGATGCCATCGCATGGATGTCCCCGGGCCTTCGAAGTGCACTCACCTGTCAGTGGACCTTTAGGTGGCTTCCAGATCTTGGCTCTGGTGAGTAGTGCGGCGACAGACAGAGGGGTGCCCGGGTCTGCTTCCGGGAAAGTTTGGTCCCGGTGAAATGGAGCTGTTTGGAGGCCGGCTTCGGTCTTTGTGTGGGCCGGCCCGTGTAGGGCTGCTTGGCTGAGACTCTGTCGAGGAGGGAGGCCTTCAGCCACCGGGGCCTCACGGGGCCTACCCGTGCGGCACCATCACAGAGCTCTCTGTCACTGCCCCTTGTGGGGGTGAGGGAAGGGGCGTGTTGGGGGGGGGCGTGTGTGTCGGGGGGGATGGTGGGCAAGGAGCACACACTTGGGCTTGGCGGGTGGGGGCGGGGGTGGGGGTGGGGGAAAGGGGCTGCCCTGGGATGGATGGGGATGGGCCCCTGGGCTGCTCTGTGGATGCCACCTGCGCTGTGTGGAATGGATGGGCCAGGGGAGCCGCCGGTACAGCGCGGGGAAATGTCTGCGAGTGGGTCCCTTGACTCTGTCGAGGAGGGAGGCCTTCAGCCACCGGGGCCTCACGGGGCCTCCCCGTGCGGCACCATCACAGAGCTCTCCGTCACTGCCCCTGGTGGGGGTGAGGGAAGGGGCGTGTTTGGGGGGTGGGGTGGGCGGGGTGTGTGCGCGCGCGCGTGCACGCACGCTGGCGGGCGTGGGTGTCCCGGGGCCTGGCCAGCCCTCCGCTAGAGATCAGCACGCGTGGATGCTGACGTGAGGACCAGCAGGGTGACAGGAGAGGCTGCCTGGTGGGTGACCGCGCTGGGCAGAGCCACAACCCGCTCGCCTTTCAGTTCTCCACCCAGGGGCCCCTCCTGCGAGCCACCCATAGGGGTCCCTGGTCCCTCCCTCAGACGTCGTCTCCACCACGGCCCGAGATCATCTTTCTTCTCCAGTGGGTTCCTTGTCTCTTGCGTACCACCCTCTCCACCCCCCACCCCCACCCCCACCCCCACCCCCACCCGGCTTGCCCTTGGACAGACGGCGAGAAGCTGACCGAGAGACCGAGACAGAGACAGGAGATGAGCCGAGGCCGGTGGGCAAATGGTGCAGAGAGGGCTTGTCCGACGCAGGGTTGCCCCAGAACTTCACACACACGCACGCACACACGGACACACACGCACAGACACACGCCCGCGCACACACACACACGCACACCAGCCCCGGCCCAGCGGCCCGGCGACCCCTCTCTGTGAACGGCCTTGAGGCCACGTGCCGGGCCACGCGGATCCCCCAGTGCCCGAGGGCCCTGGCGGCCCACAGGGATCCAAGGGCAAGGCGGGTGGGAGGCTGGCAGGGTCCACGTGCCACGAGAAGCATGGCTTGCAGGCACGACCTCTGCCCAGAGCCTGTTTCCGCCTGGGCCGACTCCTCCGGCCGCCTCCCAGGCCCACCCTCGCAGCCCTTGGGCCTCCCGGCGGCTCTCTGCGGGCGGGACCTCAGCTGTGGGCTCCGAACCCCTGGCCCTCCCCGGACCCGCGTCCCTCCCTTCCTGTGTCCGGGAAACCCCAGCGAAGCCTTCGGTGCCCGCCAGGCAGGCGGTGGGCCTGCCTTGGTCCGCTCCGTCCTTCCTGACGCGGAGGCGGCTGGTGCTGGGCCTTGCTTGGGCCCTCAGCCTGAGAAGGTCTGTCTTGCCCCAGGAGACCACCCGGCTCGTGTCCGGCCGCCGCCGCCGCCGCCGCCGCCGCCGCCAGGTCCAAGGCGGCCTCGGGGGGCAGGGACAGAGCCGGCCGGGTCTTGCCTCTCCTGCGTTCGCGTGCTTGGGGCTCAGGCCTGTCACCCTCTGGCCGCCGAAGCCCAGCCGCCGGCCCTGCGGTGAAGCCTGGGGCCGAGGGCCATGGCCCCAGCTTCCGGGGCTCGGCTCCGCGGGCTGCCGTGGACACTGGTCGTCTGATCCCAGACGGAGGCAGGGAGGGCCAGCTGGTGGGGCCTGCCGCTCACACAGCCCACCCGCCCTGGACCCGGGGCCCTGGCCGCAGGGCCCCCCCCCGAGGCGAGGTCCTTCTCCGCGGGGGTGGGGTGCTGCTCTCCCTGCGTCCTGTCCTCCGTGGCCCCCCATGGCTCTGAGGACCCGAGAGGCCGGCGCCTGCCTGGGCCTGGGAGGCCCAGTGGGGGTGGAGGGAGCCGGCCCCTGCCTGCCTCTGCACCCTCCCTTCGGCTGCCCCTTGGCCTCCGAGCCCAGCCGAGCCCTGGGACTTCCTCCAAGGCCTTGGGTGGGCTTGCGCCCAGGAGCCCCTGCCAGCAGCCCAGGGAACGGCGGGAACCGGGCCCTCCCTGGCCTCAGCCGGCCCCCGGTAGCCTCATCCTGCTTGGAGCGCCTCGGCTTCCCCCGGGGCGCTCCTTCTCGCGAGCCTGGGGCGCTCCTCGGCGGGGGGCTGCTGTGATGGCATGGCCCGCGAGGGGGACCGTCCTGGGCGTCCAGCGGCGGACAGAGCAGCGTCCAGCAGGCTTCGGGCCCGGCCTGACCCTCCCTCTAGACCCCGGGTGGGCGGCAGGGGACCGGGTCCATTGGGCTGGCGGTGCGGCTCCTTGCTGTGCTCGGGGCCCCGGCTCTCCCGCCCCAGACAGCCACCGGGCCCGCCCCCCACCCCCCATGCCGGGAGGTTCCCCCCCCACTCCACCCCACCCCACCCCACCCCACCCCGCGCCGCCCCCCCCACTCCACCCCCCACCCCCCACCCCCCACCCCCGTGGTTGTGGTCGCCAGCCTCTGGCCAATGCCCCTGCAGACCAGCCCCCGTTTTCCTCCCTGGCACTACCGAGGGGGGCCCGGCCCAGGGCTCTCCAGGAGCCCGCCGTGGGCTGAGTACGGCCGAGGACTGGGCAGGCAGGGCAGCCGGTGGTCGCCGTCCCTCCAGGACACGAGTGCCCCTGCACAGGGGCGGAAGGGGAGGCCCGGGAGCCGGGGAGCCGCGGAGGCCAAGGGCCAGGCCGGCCAGGCCCCAGGGCAGGGCGGGGCGATCCCAGCGTGCGGCCCTGAGGCACTGTCCCCACACCGCTCCACACTGTCCCGAAGCCCCCGAGCGCCAGCCCAGACCCCCGGGACATCCCCCCACCCACCCACACACACACACACTCCCCCCCGACCCCCGGGACACACCCCCGCGCCCTCACCCCCTCCACCCCTCCGCCCCCACCCCACCCCACCCCCCCGCCCCCCCGGACGCCGGGACACCCCCCCCCACTCCCCTCCCCTCCAGCAACGCGCGGCGCTCCCATCCCCCGGCAGCCCACCAGGTGGCGCTCGCTCCCACCCGGCCGCCGCGCCGACGCCCGTGACGTCAGCCGCCCGGCTCCATTTGAGCGCCTCTCGGCAGCCGAGAACTCGGACTTCCCGTGTGGCTCACAACATAACTACTCGGCGTTGCTTCTACAGTGGCTGTGGCTCGACCCCTAGCCTGGGAACCTCCATATGCCGCAGGTGCGGCCACTTGTTTTGCGCTCCCGCTCGCCTCCCCGGCCCGCCCCGGGCCCTTTCGCCTCGCCTTTTGCCCCGGCTCGCCCGCTGCCTTCGCCTGCCTCTCCCGAGCCCACCTCCCGCGCCCCGCACCCCCGACCCCCCGCGCCCCGCACCCCCACTCACACACGCGCTCCCACGCGCCCCCCGCAACCCTCACCCACACTCTCGCACCTCGCAATGCTCTCTCTTGCCTCAAGCCACCGACCCACAGCGGCCGCCACCTGCCCTAAGCGCCGCCACCGCAGCGCCCCCCACCGCCGCCGCCGCCGCCGCCGCCGCCGCCGCGTCCCTCCCGGGCCGGTCCGTGCCTCCTGCCCTCCCCGCCAGGCCCGCTCCCCCGCAGGGCCTGCTGCCCACCTGTGCTCTCCACCCACACCACACCCGCACATCCCTCGTGGCCCGACAGGTCCTTGAAGCTCACCCAAGACCCCCACTGGCCCCAGCAGCCCAGATCCAAAAAAAAAAAAAAAAAAAAAAAAGGCTCTCTCGGGATCACCTGAACCAGAGCTTGGAAAAACCCGCGGGGAAGATCGTTTGGGTTTCGTTGTTTGCAAAGGCTGGCGGGCTGGGGTGGGGGGGGGGGCGGACGGTGGCACCCCATGCCCGAGACGGCCCCGTCAGGTCGCTGGCGCTGACTTGAAGCCTGGGAGGATAGCCTCTTTCTGCACAGGGAACTGACTCGGGTTTGGAGCCCGCAGCTGAGGGCGCTGGGCGTGCGTCCTCAATCCTCCTGCGGTCAGCAATGCAGTGGCTTCGTCTGCTTTGAGTCGGAGGTCGATTCTTACGATTAAAGTCGAGCTGATGTCCAATGTTTCCTCCAGGGGTCTTGGTCCGCCAAGGGACCCACTCGCAGACATTTCCCCGCGCTGTACCGGCGGCTCCCGTGGCCCATCCATTCCACACAGCGCAGGTGGCATCCACAGAGCAGCCCAGGGGCCCATCCCCATCCATCCCAGGGCAGCCCCTTTCCCCCACCTGCCAAGCCCAAGTGTGTGCTCCTTGCCCACCGTCGGTTTCTGGAGTCTGCGGGTGGGTGTTTAGATAGCGCCATCCGTTGCGGCGTTTAGAGTCCACCAACAGGTGATGTCCTAGGGCACTTGTCTTTGCCTTTCTGGCTTCCTTCGCTTAGTATGAGGGTCTCTCGTTCCAGCCCCGCGGCGGCAGATGGCACTCGTTCTGCCGCTTTTTCCTGGCTGTGTGCGATGCCATCGCATGGATGTCCCCGGGCCTTCGAAGTGCACTCACCTGTCAGTGGACCTTTAGGTGGCTTCCAGATCTTGGCTCTGGTGAGTAGTGCGGCGACAGACAGAGGGGTGCCCGGGTCTGCTTCCGGGAAAGTTTGGTCCCGGTGAAATGGAGCTGTTTGGAGGCCGGCTTCGGTCTTTGTGTGGGCCGGCCCGTGTAGGGCTGCTTGGCTGAGACTCTGTCGAGGAGGGAGGCCTTCAGCCACCGGGGCCTCACGGGGCCTACCCGTGCGGCACCATCACAGAGCTCTCTGTCACTGCCCCTTGTGGGGGTGAGGGAAGGGGCGTGTTGGGGGGGGGCGTGTGTGTCGGGGGGGATGGTGGGCAAGGAGCACACACTTGGGCTTGGCGGGTGGGGGCGGGGGTGGGGGTGGGGGAAAGGGGCTGCCCTGGGATGGATGGGGATGGGCCCCTGGGCTGCTCTGTGGATGCCACCTGCGCTGTGTGGAATGGATGGGCCAGGGGAGCCGCCGGTACAGCGCGGGGAAATGTCTGCGAGTGGGTCCCTTGACTCTGTCGAGGAGGGAGGCCTTCAGCCACCGGGGCCTCACGGGGCCTCCCCGTGCGGCACCATCACAGAGCTCTCCGTCACTGCCCCTGGTGGGGGTGAGGGAAGGGGCGTGTTTGGGGGGTGGGGTGGGCGGGGTGTGTGCGCGCGCGCGTGCACGCACGCTGGCGGGCGTGGGTGTCCCGGGGCCTGGCCAGCCCTCCGCTAGAGATCAGCACGCGTGGATGCTGACGTGAGGACCAGCAGGGTGACAGGAGAGGCTGCCTGGTGGGTGACCGCGCTGGGCAGAGCCACAACCCGCTCGCCTTTCAGTTCTCCACCCAGGGGCCCCTCCTGCGAGCCACCCATAGGGGTCCCTGGTCCCTCCCTCAGACGTCGTCTCCACCACGGCCCGAGATCATCTTTCTTCTCCAGTGGGTTCCTTGTCTCTTGCGTACCACCCTCTCCACCCCCCACCCCCACCCCCACCCCCACCCCCACCCGGCTTGCCCTTGGACAGACGGCGAGAAGCTGACCGAGAGACCGAGACAGAGACAGGAGATGAGCCGAGGCCGGTGGGCAAATGGTGCAGAGAGGGCTTGTCCGACGCAGGGTTGCCCCAGAACTTCACACACACGCACGCACACACGGACACACACGCACAGACACACGCCCGCGCACACACACACACGCACACCAGCCCCGGCCCAGCGGCCCGGCGACCCCTCTCTGTGAACGGCCTTGAGGCCACGTGCCGGGCCACGCGGATCCCCCAGTGCCCGAGGGCCCTGGCGGCCCACAGGGATCCAAGGGCAAGGCGGGTGGGAGGCTGGCAGGGTCCACGTGCCACGAGAAGCATGGCTTGCAGGCACGACCTCTGCCCAGAGCCTGTTTCCGCCTGGGCCGACTCCTCCGGCCGCCTCCCAGGCCCACCCTCGCAGCCCTTGGGCCTCCCGGCGGCTCTCTGCGGGCGGGACCTCAGCTGTGGGCTCCGAACCCCTGGCCCTCCCCGGACCCGCGTCCCTCCCTTCCTGTGTCCGGGAAACCCCAGCGAAGCCTTCGGTGCCCGCCAGGCAGGCGGTGGGCCTGCCTTGGTCCGCTCCGTCCTTCCTGACGCGGAGGCGGCTGGTGCTGGGCCTTGCTTGGGCCCTCAGCCTGAGAAGGTCTGTCTTGCCCCAGGAGACCACCCGGCTCGTGTCCGGCCGCCGCCGCCGCCGCCGCCGCCGCCGCCAGGTCCAAGGCGGCCTCGGGGGGCAGGGACAGAGCCGGCCGGGTCTTGCCTCTCCTGCGTTCGCGTGCTTGGGGCTCAGGCCTGTCACCCTCTGGCCGCCGAAGCCCAGCCGCCGGCCCTGCGGTGAAGCCTGGGGCCGAGGGCCATGGCCCCAGCTTCCGGGGCTCGGCTCCGCGGGCTGCCGTGGACACTGGTCGTCTGATCCCAGACGGAGGCAGGGAGGGCCAGCTGGTGGGGCCTGCCGCTCACACAGCCCACCCGCCCTGGACCCGGGGCCCTGGCCGCAGGGCCCCCCCCCGAGGCGAGGTCCTTCTCCGCGGGGGTGGGGTGCTGCTCTCCCTGCGTCCTGTCCTCCGTGGCCCCCCATGGCTCTGAGGACCCGAGAGGCCGGCGCCTGCCTGGGCCTGGGAGGCCCAGTGGGGGTGGAGGGAGCCGGCCCCTGCCTGCCTCTGCACCCTCCCTTCGGCTGCCCCTTGGCCTCCGAGCCCAGCCGAGCCCTGGGACTTCCTCCAAGGCCTTGGGTGGGCTTGCGCCCAGGAGCCCCTGCCAGCAGCCCAGGGAACGGCGGGAACCGGGCCCTCCCTGGCCTCAGCCGGCCCCCGGTAGCCTCATCCTGCTTGGAGCGCCTCGGCTTCCCCCGGGGCGCTCCTTCTCGCGAGCCTGGGGCGCTCCTCGGCGGGGGGCTGCTGTGATGGCATGGCCCGCGAGGGGGACCGTCCTGGGCGTCCAGCGGCGGACAGAGCAGCGTCCAGCAGGCTTCGGGCCCGGCCTGACCCTCCCTCTAGACCCCGGGTGGGCGGCAGGGGACCGGGTCCATTGGGCTGGCGGTGCGGCTCCTTGCTGTGCTCGGGGCCCCGGCTCTCCCGCCCCAGACAGCCACCGGGCCCGCCCCCCACCCCCCATGCCGGGAGGTTCCCCCCCCACTCCACCCCACCCCACCCCACCCCACCCCGCGCCGCCCCCCCCACTCCACCCCCCACCCCCCACCCCCCACCCCCGTGGTTGTGGTCGCCAGCCTCTGGCCAATGCCCCTGCAGACCAGCCCCCGTTTTCCTCCCTGGCACTACCGAGGGGGGCCCGGCCCAGGGCTCTCCAGGAGCCCGCCGTGGGCTGAGTACGGCCGAGGACTGGGCAGGCAGGGCAGCCGGTGGTCGCCGTCCCTCCAGGACACGAGTGCCCCTGCACAGGGGCGGAAGGGGAGGCCCGGGAGCCGGGGAGCCGCGGAGGCCAAGGGCCAGGCCGGCCAGGCCCCAGGGCAGGGCGGGGCGATCCCAGCGTGCGGCCCTGAGGCACTGTCCCCACACCGCTCCACACTGTCCCGAAGCCCCCGAGCGCCAGCCCAGACCCCCGGGACATCCCCCCACCCACCCACACACACACACACTCCCCCCCGACCCCCGGGACACACCCCCGCGCCCTCACCCCCTCCACCCCTCCGCCCCCACCCCACCCCACCCCCCCGCCCCCCCGGACGCCGGGACACCCCCCCCCACTCCCCTCCCCTCCAGCAACGCGCGGCGCTCCCATCCCCCGGCAGCCCACCAGGTGGCGCTCGCTCCCACCCGGCCGCCGCGCCGACGCCCGTGACGTCAGCCGCCCGGCTCCATTTGAGCGCCTCTCGGCAGCCGAGAACTCGGACTTCCCGTGTGGCTCACAACATAACTACTCGGCGTTGCTTCTACAGTGGCTGTGGCTCGACCCCTAGCCTGGGAACCTCCATATGCCGCAGGTGCGGCCACTTGTTTTGCGCTCCCGCTCGCCTCCCCGGCCCGCCCCGGGCCCTTTCGCCTCGCCTTTTGCCCCGGCTCGCCCGCTGCCTTCGCCTGCCTCTCCCGAGCCCACCTCCCGCGCCCCGCACCCCCGACCCCCCGCGCCCCGCACCCCCACTCACACACGCGCTCCCACGCGCCCCCCGCAACCCTCACCCACACTCTCGCACCTCGCAATGCTCTCTCTTGCCTCAAGCCACCGACCCACAGCGGCCGCCACCTGCCCTAAGCGCCGCCACCGCAGCGCCCCCCACCGCCGCCGCCGCCGCCGCCGCCGCCGCCGCGTCCCTCCCGGGCCGGTCCGTGCCTCCTGCCCTCCCCGCCAGGCCCGCTCCCCCGCAGGGCCTGCTGCCCACCTGTGCTCTCCACCCACACCACACCCGCACATCCCTCGTGGCCCGACAGGTCCTTGAAGCTCACCCAAGACCCCCACTGGCCCCAGCAGCCCAGATCCAAAAAAAAAAAAAAAAAAAAAAAAGGCTCTCTCGGGATCACCTGAACCAGAGCTTGGAAAAACCCGCGGGGAAGATCGTTTGGGTTTCGTTGTTTGCAAAGGCTGGCGGGCTGGGGTGGGGGGGGGGGCGGACGGTGGCACCCCATGCCCGAGACGGCCCCGTCAGGTCGCTGGCGCTGACTTGAAGCCTGGGAGGATAGCCTCTTTCTGCACAGGGAACTGACTCGGGTTTGGAGCCCGCAGCTGAGGGCGCTGGGCGTGCGTCCTCAATCCTCCTGCGGTCAGCAATGCAGTGGCTTCGTCTGCTTTGAGTCGGAGGTCGATTCTTACGATTAAAGTCGAGCTGATGTCCAATGTTTCCTCCAGGGGTCTTGGTCCGCCAAGGGACCCACTCGCAGACATTTCCCCGCGCTGTACCGGCGGCTCCCGTGGCCCATCCATTCCACACAGCGCAGGTGGCATCCACAGAGCAGCCCAGGGGCCCATCCCCATCCATCCCAGGGCAGCCCCTTTCCCCCACCTGCCAAGCCCAAGTGTGTGCTCCTTGCCCACCGTCGGTTTCTGGAGTCTGCGGGTGGGTGTTTAGATAGCGCCATCCGTTGCGGCGTTTAGAGTCCACCAACAGGTGATGTCCTAGGGCACTTGTCTTTGCCTTTCTGGCTTCCTTCGCTTAGTATGAGGGTCTCTCGTTCCAGCCCCGCGGCGGCAGATGGCACTCGTTCTGCCGCTTTTTCCTGGCTGTGTGCGATGCCATCGCATGGATGTCCCCGGGCCTTCGAAGTGCACTCACCTGTCAGTGGACCTTTAGGTGGCTTCCAGATCTTGGCTCTGGTGAGTAGTGCGGCGACAGACAGAGGGGTGCCCGGGTCTGCTTCCGGGAAAGTTTGGTCCCGGTGAAATGGAGCTGTTTGGAGGCCGGCTTCGGTCTTTGTGTGGGCCGGCCCGTGTAGGGCTGCTTGGCTGAGACTCTGTCGAGGAGGGAGGCCTTCAGCCACCGGGGCCTCACGGGGCCTACCCGTGCGGCACCATCACAGAGCTCTCTGTCACTGCCCCTTGTGGGGGTGAGGGAAGGGGCGTGTTGGGGGGGGGCGTGTGTGTCGGGGGGGATGGTGGGCAAGGAGCACACACTTGGGCTTGGCGGGTGGGGGCGGGGGTGGGGGTGGGGGAAAGGGGCTGCCCTGGGATGGATGGGGATGGGCCCCTGGGCTGCTCTGTGGATGCCACCTGCGCTGTGTGGAATGGATGGGCCAGGGGAGCCGCCGGTACAGCGCGGGGAAATGTCTGCGAGTGGGTCCCTTGACTCTGTCGAGGAGGGAGGCCTTCAGCCACCGGGGCCTCACGGGGCCTCCCCGTGCGGCACCATCACAGAGCTCTCCGTCACTGCCCCTGGTGGGGGTGAGGGAAGGGGCGTGTTTGGGGGGTGGGGTGGGCGGGGTGTGTGCGCGCGCGCGTGCACGCACGCTGGCGGGCGTGGGTGTCCCGGGGCCTGGCCAGCCCTCCGCTAGAGATCAGCACGCGTGGATGCTGACGTGAGGACCAGCAGGGTGACAGGAGAGGCTGCCTGGTGGGTGACCGCGCTGGGCAGAGCCACAACCCGCTCGCCTTTCAGTTCTCCACCCAGGGGCCCCTCCTGCGAGCCACCCATAGGGGTCCCTGGTCCCTCCCTCAGACGTCGTCTCCACCACGGCCCGAGATCATCTTTCTTCTCCAGTGGGTTCCTTGTCTCTTGCGTACCACCCTCTCCACCCCCCACCCCCACCCCCACCCCCACCCCCACCCGGCTTGCCCTTGGACAGACGGCGAGAAGCTGACCGAGAGACCGAGACAGAGACAGGAGATGAGCCGAGGCCGGTGGGCAAATGGTGCAGAGAGGGCTTGTCCGACGCAGGGTTGCCCCAGAACTTCACACACACGCACGCACACACGGACACACACGCACAGACACACGCCCGCGCACACACACACACGCACACCAGCCCCGGCCCAGCGGCCCGGCGACCCCTCTCTGTGAACGGCCTTGAGGCCACGTGCCGGGCCACGCGGATCCCCCAGTGCCCGAGGGCCCTGGCGGCCCACAGGGATCCAAGGGCAAGGCGGGTGGGAGGCTGGCAGGGTCCACGTGCCACGAGAAGCATGGCTTGCAGGCACGACCTCTGCCCAGAGCCTGTTTCCGCCTGGGCCGACTCCTCCGGCCGCCTCCCAGGCCCACCCTCGCAGCCCTTGGGCCTCCCGGCGGCTCTCTGCGGGCGGGACCTCAGCTGTGGGCTCCGAACCCCTGGCCCTCCCCGGACCCGCGTCCCTCCCTTCCTGTGTCCGGGAAACCCCAGCGAAGCCTTCGGTGCCCGCCAGGCAGGCGGTGGGCCTGCCTTGGTCCGCTCCGTCCTTCCTGACGCGGAGGCGGCTGGTGCTGGGCCTTGCTTGGGCCCTCAGCCTGAGAAGGTCTGTCTTGCCCCAGGAGACCACCCGGCTCGTGTCCGGCCGCCGCCGCCGCCGCCGCCGCCGCCGCCAGGTCCAAGGCGGCCTCGGGGGGCAGGGACAGAGCCGGCCGGGTCTTGCCTCTCCTGCGTTCGCGTGCTTGGGGCTCAGGCCTGTCACCCTCTGGCCGCCGAAGCCCAGCCGCCGGCCCTGCGGTGAAGCCTGGGGCCGAGGGCCATGGCCCCAGCTTCCGGGGCTCGGCTCCGCGGGCTGCCGTGGACACTGGTCGTCTGATCCCAGACGGAGGCAGGGAGGGCCAGCTGGTGGGGCCTGCCGCTCACACAGCCCACCCGCCCTGGACCCGGGGCCCTGGCCGCAGGGCCCCCCCCCGAGGCGAGGTCCTTCTCCGCGGGGGTGGGGTGCTGCTCTCCCTGCGTCCTGTCCTCCGTGGCCCCCCATGGCTCTGAGGACCCGAGAGGCCGGCGCCTGCCTGGGCCTGGGAGGCCCAGTGGGGGTGGAGGGAGCCGGCCCCTGCCTGCCTCTGCACCCTCCCTTCGGCTGCCCCTTGGCCTCCGAGCCCAGCCGAGCCCTGGGACTTCCTCCAAGGCCTTGGGTGGGCTTGCGCCCAGGAGCCCCTGCCAGCAGCCCAGGGAACGGCGGGAACCGGGCCCTCCCTGGCCTCAGCCGGCCCCCGGTAGCCTCATCCTGCTTGGAGCGCCTCGGCTTCCCCCGGGGCGCTCCTTCTCGCGAGCCTGGGGCGCTCCTCGGCGGGGGGCTGCTGTGATGGCATGGCCCGCGAGGGGGACCGTCCTGGGCGTCCAGCGGCGGACAGAGCAGCGTCCAGCAGGCTTCGGGCCCGGCCTGACCCTCCCTCTAGACCCCGGGTGGGCGGCAGGGGACCGGGTCCATTGGGCTGGCGGTGCGGCTCCTTGCTGTGCTCGGGGCCCCGGCTCTCCCGCCCCAGACAGCCACCGGGCCCGCCCCCCACCCCCCATGCCGGGAGGTTCCCCCCCCACTCCACCCCACCCCACCCCACCCCACCCCGCGCCGCCCCCCCCACTCCACCCCCCACCCCCCACCCCCCACCCCCGTGGTTGTGGTCGCCAGCCTCTGGCCAATGCCCCTGCAGACCAGCCCCCGTTTTCCTCCCTGGCACTACCGAGGGGGGCCCGGCCCAGGGCTCTCCAGGAGCCCGCCGTGGGCTGAGTACGGCCGAGGACTGGGCAGGCAGGGCAGCCGGTGGTCGCCGTCCCTCCAGGACACGAGTGCCCCTGCACAGGGGCGGAAGGGGAGGCCCGGGAGCCGGGGAGCCGCGGAGGCCAAGGGCCAGGCCGGCCAGGCCCCAGGGCAGGGCGGGGCGATCCCAGCGTGCGGCCCTGAGGCACTGTCCCCACACCGCTCCACACTGTCCCGAAGCCCCCGAGCGCCAGCCCAGACCCCCGGGACATCCCCCCACCCACCCACACACACACACACTCCCCCCCGACCCCCGGGACACACCCCCGCGCCCTCACCCCCTCCACCCCTCCGCCCCCACCCCACCCCACCCCCCCGCCCCCCCGGACGCCGGGACACCCCCCCCCACTCCCCTCCCCTCCAGCAACGCGCGGCGCTCCCATCCCCCGGCAGCCCACCAGGTGGCGCTCGCTCCCACCCGGCCGCCGCGCCGACGCCCGTGACGTCAGCCGCCCGGCTCCATTTGAGCGCCTCTCGGCAGCCGAGAACTCGGACTTCCCGTGTGGCTCACAACATAACTACTCGGCGTTGCTTCTACAGTGGCTGTGGCTCGACCCCTAGCCTGGGAACCTCCATATGCCGCAGGTGCGGCCACTTGTTTTGCGCTCCCGCTCGCCTCCCCGGCCCGCCCCGGGCCCTTTCGCCTCGCCTTTTGCCCCGGCTCGCCCGCTGCCTTCGCCTGCCTCTCCCGAGCCCACCTCCCGCGCCCCGCACCCCCGACCCCCCGCGCCCCGCACCCCCACTCACACACGCGCTCCCACGCGCCCCCCGCAACCCTCACCCACACTCTCGCACCTCGCAATGCTCTCTCTTGCCTCAAGCCACCGACCCACAGCGGCCGCCACCTGCCCTAAGCGCCGCCACCGCAGCGCCCCCCACCGCCGCCGCCGCCGCCGCCGCCGCCGCCGCGTCCCTCCCGGGCCGGTCCGTGCCTCCTGCCCTCCCCGCCAGGCCCGCTCCCCCGCAGGGCCTGCTGCCCACCTGTGCTCTCCACCCACACCACACCCGCACATCCCTCGTGGCCCGACAGGTCCTTGAAGCTCACCCAAGACCCCCACTGGCCCCAGCAGCCCAGATCCAAAAAAAAAAAAAAAAAAAAAAAAGGCTCTCTCGGGATCACCTGAACCAGAGCTTGGAAAAACCCGCGGGGAAGATCGTTTGGGTTTCGTTGTTTGCAAAGGCTGGCGGGCTGGGGTGGGGGGGGGGGCGGACGGTGGCACCCCATGCCCGAGACGGCCCCGTCAGGTCGCTGGCGCTGACTTGAAGCCTGGGAGGATAGCCTCTTTCTGCACAGGGAACTGACTCGGGTTTGGAGCCCGCAGCTGAGGGCGCTGGGCGTGCGTCCTCAATCCTCCTGCGGTCAGCAATGCAGTGGCTTCGTCTGCTTTGAGTCGGAGGTCGATTCTTACGATTAAAGTCGAGCTGATGTCCAATGTTTCCTCCAGGGGTCTTGGTCCGCCAAGGGACCCACTCGCAGACATTTCCCCGCGCTGTACCGGCGGCTCCCGTGGCCCATCCATTCCACACAGCGCAGGTGGCATCCACAGAGCAGCCCAGGGGCCCATCCCCATCCATCCCAGGGCAGCCCCTTTCCCCCACCTGCCAAGCCCAAGTGTGTGCTCCTTGCCCACCGTCGGTTTCTGGAGTCTGCGGGTGGGTGTTTAGATAGCGCCATCCGTTGCGGCGTTTAGAGTCCACCAACAGGTGATGTCCTAGGGCACTTGTCTTTGCCTTTCTGGCTTCCTTCGCTTAGTATGAGGGTCTCTCGTTCCAGCCCCGCGGCGGCAGATGGCACTCGTTCTGCCGCTTTTTCCTGGCTGTGTGCGATGCCATCGCATGGATGTCCCCGGGCCTTCGAAGTGCACTCACCTGTCAGTGGACCTTTAGGTGGCTTCCAGATCTTGGCTCTGGTGAGTAGTGCGGCGACAGACAGAGGGGTGCCCGGGTCTGCTTCCGGGAAAGTTTGGTCCCGGTGAAATGGAGCTGTTTGGAGGCCGGCTTCGGTCTTTGTGTGGGCCGGCCCGTGTAGGGCTGCTTGGCTGAGACTCTGTCGAGGAGGGAGGCCTTCAGCCACCGGGGCCTCACGGGGCCTACCCGTGCGGCACCATCACAGAGCTCTCTGTCACTGCCCCTTGTGGGGGTGAGGGAAGGGGCGTGTTGGGGGGGGGCGTGTGTGTCGGGGGGGATGGTGGGCAAGGAGCACACACTTGGGCTTGGCGGGTGGGGGCGGGGGTGGGGGTGGGGGAAAGGGGCTGCCCTGGGATGGATGGGGATGGGCCCCTGGGCTGCTCTGTGGATGCCACCTGCGCTGTGTGGAATGGATGGGCCAGGGGAGCCGCCGGTACAGCGCGGGGAAATGTCTGCGAGTGGGTCCCTTGACTCTGTCGAGGAGGGAGGCCTTCAGCCACCGGGGCCTCACGGGGCCTCCCCGTGCGGCACCATCACAGAGCTCTCCGTCACTGCCCCTGGTGGGGGTGAGGGAAGGGGCGTGTTTGGGGGGTGGGGTGGGCGGGGTGTGTGCGCGCGCGCGTGCACGCACGCTGGCGGGCGTGGGTGTCCCGGGGCCTGGCCAGCCCTCCGCTAGAGATCAGCACGCGTGGATGCTGACGTGAGGACCAGCAGGGTGACAGGAGAGGCTGCCTGGTGGGTGACCGCGCTGGGCAGAGCCACAACCCGCTCGCCTTTCAGTTCTCCACCCAGGGGCCCCTCCTGCGAGCCACCCATAGGGGTCCCTGGTCCCTCCCTCAGACGTCGTCTCCACCACGGCCCGAGATCATCTTTCTTCTCCAGTGGGTTCCTTGTCTCTTGCGTACCACCCTCTCCACCCCCCACCCCCACCCCCACCCCCACCCCCACCCGGCTTGCCCTTGGACAGACGGCGAGAAGCTGACCGAGAGACCGAGACAGAGACAGGAGATGAGCCGAGGCCGGTGGGCAAATGGTGCAGAGAGGGCTTGTCCGACGCAGGGTTGCCCCAGAACTTCACACACACGCACGCACACACGGACACACACGCACAGACACACGCCCGCGCACACACACACACGCACACCAGCCCCGGCCCAGCGGCCCGGCGACCCCTCTCTGTGAACGGCCTTGAGGCCACGTGCCGGGCCACGCGGATCCCCCAGTGCCCGAGGGCCCTGGCGGCCCACAGGGATCCAAGGGCAAGGCGGGTGGGAGGCTGGCAGGGTCCACGTGCCACGAGAAGCATGGCTTGCAGGCACGACCTCTGCCCAGAGCCTGTTTCCGCCTGGGCCGACTCCTCCGGCCGCCTCCCAGGCCCACCCTCGCAGCCCTTGGGCCTCCCGGCGGCTCTCTGCGGGCGGGACCTCAGCTGTGGGCTCCGAACCCCTGGCCCTCCCCGGACCCGCGTCCCTCCCTTCCTGTGTCCGGGAAACCCCAGCGAAGCCTTCGGTGCCCGCCAGGCAGGCGGTGGGCCTGCCTTGGTCCGCTCCGTCCTTCCTGACGCGGAGGCGGCTGGTGCTGGGCCTTGCTTGGGCCCTCAGCCTGAGAAGGTCTGTCTTGCCCCAGGAGACCACCCGGCTCGTGTCCGGCCGCCGCCGCCGCCGCCGCCGCCGCCGCCAGGTCCAAGGCGGCCTCGGGGGGCAGGGACAGAGCCGGCCGGGTCTTGCCTCTCCTGCGTTCGCGTGCTTGGGGCTCAGGCCTGTCACCCTCTGGCCGCCGAAGCCCAGCCGCCGGCCCTGCGGTGAAGCCTGGGGCCGAGGGCCATGGCCCCAGCTTCCGGGGCTCGGCTCCGCGGGCTGCCGTGGACACTGGTCGTCTGATCCCAGACGGAGGCAGGGAGGGCCAGCTGGTGGGGCCTGCCGCTCACACAGCCCACCCGCCCTGGACCCGGGGCCCTGGCCGCAGGGCCCCCCCCCGAGGCGAGGTCCTTCTCCGCGGGGGTGGGGTGCTGCTCTCCCTGCGTCCTGTCCTCCGTGGCCCCCCATGGCTCTGAGGACCCGAGAGGCCGGCGCCTGCCTGGGCCTGGGAGGCCCAGTGGGGGTGGAGGGAGCCGGCCCCTGCCTGCCTCTGCACCCTCCCTTCGGCTGCCCCTTGGCCTCCGAGCCCAGCCGAGCCCTGGGACTTCCTCCAAGGCCTTGGGTGGGCTTGCGCCCAGGAGCCCCTGCCAGCAGCCCAGGGAACGGCGGGAACCGGGCCCTCCCTGGCCTCAGCCGGCCCCCGGTAGCCTCATCCTGCTTGGAGCGCCTCGGCTTCCCCCGGGGCGCTCCTTCTCGCGAGCCTGGGGCGCTCCTCGGCGGGGGGCTGCTGTGATGGCATGGCCCGCGAGGGGGACCGTCCTGGGCGTCCAGCGGCGGACAGAGCAGCGTCCAGCAGGCTTCGGGCCCGGCCTGACCCTCCCTCTAGACCCCGGGTGGGCGGCAGGGGACCGGGTCCATTGGGCTGGCGGTGCGGCTCCTTGCTGTGCTCGGGGCCCCGGCTCTCCCGCCCCAGACAGCCACCGGGCCCGCCCCCCACCCCCCATGCCGGGAGGTTCCCCCCCCACTCCACCCCACCCCACCCCACCCCACCCCGCGCCGCCCCCCCCACTCCACCCCCCACCCCCCACCCCCCACCCCCGTGGTTGTGGTCGCCAGCCTCTGGCCAATGCCCCTGCAGACCAGCCCCCGTTTTCCTCCCTGGCACTACCGAGGGGGGCCCGGCCCAGGGCTCTCCAGGAGCCCGCCGTGGGCTGAGTACGGCCGAGGACTGGGCAGGCAGGGCAGCCGGTGGTCGCCGTCCCTCCAGGACACGAGTGCCCCTGCACAGGGGCGGAAGGGGAGGCCCGGGAGCCGGGGAGCCGCGGAGGCCAAGGGCCAGGCCGGCCAGGCCCCAGGGCAGGGCGGGGCGATCCCAGCGTGCGGCCCTGAGGCACTGTCCCCACACCGCTCCACACTGTCCCGAAGCCCCCGAGCGCCAGCCCAGACCCCCGGGACATCCCCCCACCCACCCACACACACACACACTCCCCCCCGACCCCCGGGACACACCCCCGCGCCCTCACCCCCTCCACCCCTCCGCCCCCACCCCACCCCACCCCCCCGCCCCCCCGGACGCCGGGACACCCCCCCCCACTCCCCTCCCCTCCAGCAACGCGCGGCGCTCCCATCCCCCGGCAGCCCACCAGGTGGCGCTCGCTCCCACCCGGCCGCCGCGCCGACGCCCGTGACGTCAGCCGCCCGGCTCCATTTGAGCGCCTCTCGGCAGCCGAGAACTCGGACTTCCCGTGTGGCTCACAACATAACTACTCGGCGTTGCTTCTACAGTGGCTGTGGCTCGACCCCTAGCCTGGGAACCTCCATATGCCGCAGGTGCGGCCACTTGTTTTGCGCTCCCGCTCGCCTCCCCGGCCCGCCCCGGGCCCTTTCGCCTCGCCTTTTGCCCCGGCTCGCCCGCTGCCTTCGCCTGCCTCTCCCGAGCCCACCTCCCGCGCCCCGCACCCCCGACCCCCCGCGCCCCGCACCCCCACTCACACACGCGCTCCCACGCGCCCCCCGCAACCCTCACCCACACTCTCGCACCTCGCAATGCTCTCTCTTGCCTCAAGCCACCGACCCACAGCGGCCGCCACCTGCCCTAAGCGCCGCCACCGCAGCGCCCCCCACCGCCGCCGCCGCCGCCGCCGCCGCCGCCGCGTCCCTCCCGGGCCGGTCCGTGCCTCCTGCCCTCCCCGCCAGGCCCGCTCCCCCGCAGGGCCTGCTGCCCACCTGTGCTCTCCACCCACACCACACCCGCACATCCCTCGTGGCCCGACAGGTCCTTGAAGCTCACCCAAGACCCCCACTGGCCCCAGCAGCCCAGATCCAAAAAAAAAAAAAAAAAAAAAAAAGGCTCTCTCGGGATCACCTGAACCAGAGCTTGGAAAAACCCGCGGGGAAGATCGTTTGGGTTTCGTTGTTTGCAAAGGCTGGCGGGCTGGGGTGGGGGGGGGGGCGGACGGTGGCACCCCATGCCCGAGACGGCCCCGTCAGGTCGCTGGCGCTGACTTGAAGCCTGGGAGGATAGCCTCTTTCTGCACAGGGAACTGACTCGGGTTTGGAGCCCGCAGCTGAGGGCGCTGGGCGTGCGTCCTCAATCCTCCTGCGGTCAGCAATGCAGTGGCTTCGTCTGCTTTGAGTCGGAGGTCGATTCTTACGATTAAAGTCGAGCTGATGTCCAATGTTTCCTCCAGGGGTCTTGGTCCGCCAAGGGACCCACTCGCAGACATTTCCCCGCGCTGTACCGGCGGCTCCCGTGGCCCATCCATTCCACACAGCGCAGGTGGCATCCACAGAGCAGCCCAGGGGCCCATCCCCATCCATCCCAGGGCAGCCCCTTTCCCCCACCTGCCAAGCCCAAGTGTGTGCTCCTTGCCCACCGTCGGTTTCTGGAGTCTGCGGGTGGGTGTTTAGATAGCGCCATCCGTTGCGGCGTTTAGAGTCCACCAACAGGTGATGTCCTAGGGCACTTGTCTTTGCCTTTCTGGCTTCCTTCGCTTAGTATGAGGGTCTCTCGTTCCAGCCCCGCGGCGGCAGATGGCACTCGTTCTGCCGCTTTTTCCTGGCTGTGTGCGATGCCATCGCATGGATGTCCCCGGGCCTTCGAAGTGCACTCACCTGTCAGTGGACCTTTAGGTGGCTTCCAGATCTTGGCTCTGGTGAGTAGTGCGGCGACAGACAGAGGGGTGCCCGGGTCTGCTTCCGGGAAAGTTTGGTCCCGGTGAAATGGAGCTGTTTGGAGGCCGGCTTCGGTCTTTGTGTGGGCCGGCCCGTGTAGGGCTGCTTGGCTGAGACTCTGTCGAGGAGGGAGGCCTTCAGCCACCGGGGCCTCACGGGGCCTACCCGTGCGGCACCATCACAGAGCTCTCTGTCACTGCCCCTTGTGGGGGTGAGGGAAGGGGCGTGTTGGGGGGGGGCGTGTGTGTCGGGGGGGATGGTGGGCAAGGAGCACACACTTGGGCTTGGCGGGTGGGGGCGGGGGTGGGGGTGGGGGAAAGGGGCTGCCCTGGGATGGATGGGGATGGGCCCCTGGGCTGCTCTGTGGATGCCACCTGCGCTGTGTGGAATGGATGGGCCAGGGGAGCCGCCGGTACAGCGCGGGGAAATGTCTGCGAGTGGGTCCCTTGACTCTGTCGAGGAGGGAGGCCTTCAGCCACCGGGGCCTCACGGGGCCTCCCCGTGCGGCACCATCACAGAGCTCTCCGTCACTGCCCCTGGTGGGGGTGAGGGAAGGGGCGTGTTTGGGGGGTGGGGTGGGCGGGGTGTGTGCGCGCGCGCGTGCACGCACGCTGGCGGGCGTGGGTGTCCCGGGGCCTGGCCAGCCCTCCGCTAGAGATCAGCACGCGTGGATGCTGACGTGAGGACCAGCAGGGTGACAGGAGAGGCTGCCTGGTGGGTGACCGCGCTGGGCAGAGCCACAACCCGCTCGCCTTTCAGTTCTCCACCCAGGGGCCCCTCCTGCGAGCCACCCATAGGGGTCCCTGGTCCCTCCCTCAGACGTCGTCTCCACCACGGCCCGAGATCATCTTTCTTCTCCAGTGGGTTCCTTGTCTCTTGCGTACCACCCTCTCCACCCCCCACCCCCACCCCCACCCCCACCCCCACCCGGCTTGCCCTTGGACAGACGGCGAGAAGCTGACCGAGAGACCGAGACAGAGACAGGAGATGAGCCGAGGCCGGTGGGCAAATGGTGCAGAGAGGGCTTGTCCGACGCAGGGTTGCCCCAGAACTTCACACACACGCACGCACACACGGACACACACGCACAGACACACGCCCGCGCACACACACACACGCACACCAGCCCCGGCCCAGCGGCCCGGCGACCCCTCTCTGTGAACGGCCTTGAGGCCACGTGCCGGGCCACGCGGATCCCCCAGTGCCCGAGGGCCCTGGCGGCCCACAGGGATCCAAGGGCAAGGCGGGTGGGAGGCTGGCAGGGTCCACGTGCCACGAGAAGCATGGCTTGCAGGCACGACCTCTGCCCAGAGCCTGTTTCCGCCTGGGCCGACTCCTCCGGCCGCCTCCCAGGCCCACCCTCGCAGCCCTTGGGCCTCCCGGCGGCTCTCTGCGGGCGGGACCTCAGCTGTGGGCTCCGAACCCCTGGCCCTCCCCGGACCCGCGTCCCTCCCTTCCTGTGTCCGGGAAACCCCAGCGAAGCCTTCGGTGCCCGCCAGGCAGGCGGTGGGCCTGCCTTGGTCCGCTCCGTCCTTCCTGACGCGGAGGCGGCTGGTGCTGGGCCTTGCTTGGGCCCTCAGCCTGAGAAGGTCTGTCTTGCCCCAGGAGACCACCCGGCTCGTGTCCGGCCGCCGCCGCCGCCGCCGCCGCCGCCGCCAGGTCCAAGGCGGCCTCGGGGGGCAGGGACAGAGCCGGCCGGGTCTTGCCTCTCCTGCGTTCGCGTGCTTGGGGCTCAGGCCTGTCACCCTCTGGCCGCCGAAGCCCAGCCGCCGGCCCTGCGGTGAAGCCTGGGGCCGAGGGCCATGGCCCCAGCTTCCGGGGCTCGGCTCCGCGGGCTGCCGTGGACACTGGTCGTCTGATCCCAGACGGAGGCAGGGAGGGCCAGCTGGTGGGGCCTGCCGCTCACACAGCCCACCCGCCCTGGACCCGGGGCCCTGGCCGCAGGGCCCCCCCCCGAGGCGAGGTCCTTCTCCGCGGGGGTGGGGTGCTGCTCTCCCTGCGTCCTGTCCTCCGTGGCCCCCCATGGCTCTGAGGACCCGAGAGGCCGGCGCCTGCCTGGGCCTGGGAGGCCCAGTGGGGGTGGAGGGAGCCGGCCCCTGCCTGCCTCTGCACCCTCCCTTCGGCTGCCCCTTGGCCTCCGAGCCCAGCCGAGCCCTGGGACTTCCTCCAAGGCCTTGGGTGGGCTTGCGCCCAGGAGCCCCTGCCAGCAGCCCAGGGAACGGCGGGAACCGGGCCCTCCCTGGCCTCAGCCGGCCCCCGGTAGCCTCATCCTGCTTGGAGCGCCTCGGCTTCCCCCGGGGCGCTCCTTCTCGCGAGCCTGGGGCGCTCCTCGGCGGGGGGCTGCTGTGATGGCATGGCCCGCGAGGGGGACCGTCCTGGGCGTCCAGCGGCGGACAGAGCAGCGTCCAGCAGGCTTCGGGCCCGGCCTGACCCTCCCTCTAGACCCCGGGTGGGCGGCAGGGGACCGGGTCCATTGGGCTGGCGGTGCGGCTCCTTGCTGTGCTCGGGGCCCCGGCTCTCCCGCCCCAGACAGCCACCGGGCCCGCCCCCCACCCCCCATGCCGGGAGGTTCCCCCCCCACTCCACCCCACCCCACCCCACCCCACCCCGCGCCGCCCCCCCCACTCCACCCCCCACCCCCCACCCCCCACCCCCGTGGTTGTGGTCGCCAGCCTCTGGCCAATGCCCCTGCAGACCAGCCCCCGTTTTCCTCCCTGGCACTACCGAGGGGGGCCCGGCCCAGGGCTCTCCAGGAGCCCGCCGTGGGCTGAGTACGGCCGAGGACTGGGCAGGCAGGGCAGCCGGTGGTCGCCGTCCCTCCAGGACACGAGTGCCCCTGCACAGGGGCGGAAGGGGAGGCCCGGGAGCCGGGGAGCCGCGGAGGCCAAGGGCCAGGCCGGCCAGGCCCCAGGGCAGGGCGGGGCGATCCCAGCGTGCGGCCCTGAGGCACTGTCCCCACACCGCTCCACACTGTCCCGAAGCCCCCGAGCGCCAGCCCAGACCCCCGGGACATCCCCCCACCCACCCACACACACACACACTCCCCCCCGACCCCCGGGACACACCCCCGCGCCCTCACCCCCTCCACCCCTCCGCCCCCACCCCACCCCACCCCCCCGCCCCCCCGGACGCCGGGACACCCCCCCCCACTCCCCTCCCCTCCAGCAACGCGCGGCGCTCCCATCCCCCGGCAGCCCACCAGGTGGCGCTCGCTCCCACCCGGCCGCCGCGCCGACGCCCGTGACGTCAGCCGCCCGGCTCCATTTGAGCGCCTCTCGGCAGCCGAGAACTCGGACTTCCCGTGTGGCTCACAACATAACTACTCGGCGTTGCTTCTACAGTGGCTGTGGCTCGACCCCTAGCCTGGGAACCTCCATATGCCGCAGGTGCGGCCACTTGTTTTGCGCTCCCGCTCGCCTCCCCGGCCCGCCCCGGGCCCTTTCGCCTCGCCTTTTGCCCCGGCTCGCCCGCTGCCTTCGCCTGCCTCTCCCGAGCCCACCTCCCGCGCCCCGCACCCCCGACCCCCCGCGCCCCGCACCCCCACTCACACACGCGCTCCCACGCGCCCCCCGCAACCCTCACCCACACTCTCGCACCTCGCAATGCTCTCTCTTGCCTCAAGCCACCGACCCACAGCGGCCGCCACCTGCCCTAAGCGCCGCCACCGCAGCGCCCCCCACCGCCGCCGCCGCCGCCGCCGCCGCCGCCGCGTCCCTCCCGGGCCGGTCCGTGCCTCCTGCCCTCCCCGCCAGGCCCGCTCCCCCGCAGGGCCTGCTGCCCACCTGTGCTCTCCACCCACACCACACCCGCACATCCCTCGTGGCCCGACAGGTCCTTGAAGCTCACCCAAGACCCCCACTGGCCCCAGCAGCCCAGATCCAAAAAAAAAAAAAAAAAAAAAAAAGGCTCTCTCGGGATCACCTGAACCAGAGCTTGGAAAAACCCGCGGGGAAGATCGTTTGGGTTTCGTTGTTTGCAAAGGCTGGCGGGCTGGGGTGGGGGGGGGGGCGGACGGTGGCACCCCATGCCCGAGACGGCCCCGTCAGGTCGCTGGCGCTGACTTGAAGCCTGGGAGGATAGCCTCTTTCTGCACAGGGAACTGACTCGGGTTTGGAGCCCGCAGCTGAGGGCGCTGGGCGTGCGTCCTCAATCCTCCTGCGGTCAGCAATGCAGTGGCTTCGTCTGCTTTGAGTCGGAGGTCGATTCTTACGATTAAAGTCGAGCTGATGTCCAATGTTTCCTCCAGGGGTCTTGGTCCGCCAAGGGACCCACTCGCAGACATTTCCCCGCGCTGTACCGGCGGCTCCCGTGGCCCATCCATTCCACACAGCGCAGGTGGCATCCACAGAGCAGCCCAGGGGCCCATCCCCATCCATCCCAGGGCAGCCCCTTTCCCCCACCTGCCAAGCCCAAGTGTGTGCTCCTTGCCCACCGTCGGTTTCTGGAGTCTGCGGGTGGGTGTTTAGATAGCGCCATCCGTTGCGGCGTTTAGAGTCCACCAACAGGTGATGTCCTAGGGCACTTGTCTTTGCCTTTCTGGCTTCCTTCGCTTAGTATGAGGGTCTCTCGTTCCAGCCCCGCGGCGGCAGATGGCACTCGTTCTGCCGCTTTTTCCTGGCTGTGTGCGATGCCATCGCATGGATGTCCCCGGGCCTTCGAAGTGCACTCACCTGTCAGTGGACCTTTAGGTGGCTTCCAGATCTTGGCTCTGGTGAGTAGTGCGGCGACAGACAGAGGGGTGCCCGGGTCTGCTTCCGGGAAAGTTTGGTCCCGGTGAAATGGAGCTGTTTGGAGGCCGGCTTCGGTCTTTGTGTGGGCCGGCCCGTGTAGGGCTGCTTGGCTGAGACTCTGTCGAGGAGGGAGGCCTTCAGCCACCGGGGCCTCACGGGGCCTACCCGTGCGGCACCATCACAGAGCTCTCTGTCACTGCCCCTTGTGGGGGTGAGGGAAGGGGCGTGTTGGGGGGGGGCGTGTGTGTCGGGGGGGATGGTGGGCAAGGAGCACACACTTGGGCTTGGCGGGTGGGGGCGGGGGTGGGGGTGGGGGAAAGGGGCTGCCCTGGGATGGATGGGGATGGGCCCCTGGGCTGCTCTGTGGATGCCACCTGCGCTGTGTGGAATGGATGGGCCAGGGGAGCCGCCGGTACAGCGCGGGGAAATGTCTGCGAGTGGGTCCCTTGACTCTGTCGAGGAGGGAGGCCTTCAGCCACCGGGGCCTCACGGGGCCTCCCCGTGCGGCACCATCACAGAGCTCTCCGTCACTGCCCCTGGTGGGGGTGAGGGAAGGGGCGTGTTTGGGGGGTGGGGTGGGCGGGGTGTGTGCGCGCGCGCGTGCACGCACGCTGGCGGGCGTGGGTGTCCCGGGGCCTGGCCAGCCCTCCGCTAGAGATCAGCACGCGTGGATGCTGACGTGAGGACCAGCAGGGTGACAGGAGAGGCTGCCTGGTGGGTGACCGCGCTGGGCAGAGCCACAACCCGCTCGCCTTTCAGTTCTCCACCCAGGGGCCCCTCCTGCGAGCCACCCATAGGGGTCCCTGGTCCCTCCCTCAGACGTCGTCTCCACCACGGCCCGAGATCATCTTTCTTCTCCAGTGGGTTCCTTGTCTCTTGCGTACCACCCTCTCCACCCCCCACCCCCACCCCCACCCCCACCCCCACCCGGCTTGCCCTTGGACAGACGGCGAGAAGCTGACCGAGAGACCGAGACAGAGACAGGAGATGAGCCGAGGCCGGTGGGCAAATGGTGCAGAGAGGGCTTGTCCGACGCAGGGTTGCCCCAGAACTTCACACACACGCACGCACACACGGACACACACGCACAGACACACGCCCGCGCACACACACACACGCACACCAGCCCCGGCCCAGCGGCCCGGCGACCCCTCTCTGTGAACGGCCTTGAGGCCACGTGCCGGGCCACGCGGATCCCCCAGTGCCCGAGGGCCCTGGCGGCCCACAGGGATCCAAGGGCAAGGCGGGTGGGAGGCTGGCAGGGTCCACGTGCCACGAGAAGCATGGCTTGCAGGCACGACCTCTGCCCAGAGCCTGTTTCCGCCTGGGCCGACTCCTCCGGCCGCCTCCCAGGCCCACCCTCGCAGCCCTTGGGCCTCCCGGCGGCTCTCTGCGGGCGGGACCTCAGCTGTGGGCTCCGAACCCCTGGCCCTCCCCGGACCCGCGTCCCTCCCTTCCTGTGTCCGGGAAACCCCAGCGAAGCCTTCGGTGCCCGCCAGGCAGGCGGTGGGCCTGCCTTGGTCCGCTCCGTCCTTCCTGACGCGGAGGCGGCTGGTGCTGGGCCTTGCTTGGGCCCTCAGCCTGAGAAGGTCTGTCTTGCCCCAGGAGACCACCCGGCTCGTGTCCGGCCGCCGCCGCCGCCGCCGCCGCCGCCGCCAGGTCCAAGGCGGCCTCGGGGGGCAGGGACAGAGCCGGCCGGGTCTTGCCTCTCCTGCGTTCGCGTGCTTGGGGCTCAGGCCTGTCACCCTCTGGCCGCCGAAGCCCAGCCGCCGGCCCTGCGGTGAAGCCTGGGGCCGAGGGCCATGGCCCCAGCTTCCGGGGCTCGGCTCCGCGGGCTGCCGTGGACACTGGTCGTCTGATCCCAGACGGAGGCAGGGAGGGCCAGCTGGTGGGGCCTGCCGCTCACACAGCCCACCCGCCCTGGACCCGGGGCCCTGGCCGCAGGGCCCCCCCCCGAGGCGAGGTCCTTCTCCGCGGGGGTGGGGTGCTGCTCTCCCTGCGTCCTGTCCTCCGTGGCCCCCCATGGCTCTGAGGACCCGAGAGGCCGGCGCCTGCCTGGGCCTGGGAGGCCCAGTGGGGGTGGAGGGAGCCGGCCCCTGCCTGCCTCTGCACCCTCCCTTCGGCTGCCCCTTGGCCTCCGAGCCCAGCCGAGCCCTGGGACTTCCTCCAAGGCCTTGGGTGGGCTTGCGCCCAGGAGCCCCTGCCAGCAGCCCAGGGAACGGCGGGAACCGGGCCCTCCCTGGCCTCAGCCGGCCCCCGGTAGCCTCATCCTGCTTGGAGCGCCTCGGCTTCCCCCGGGGCGCTCCTTCTCGCGAGCCTGGGGCGCTCCTCGGCGGGGGGCTGCTGTGATGGCATGGCCCGCGAGGGGGACCGTCCTGGGCGTCCAGCGGCGGACAGAGCAGCGTCCAGCAGGCTTCGGGCCCGGCCTGACCCTCCCTCTAGACCCCGGGTGGGCGGCAGGGGACCGGGTCCATTGGGCTGGCGGTGCGGCTCCTTGCTGTGCTCGGGGCCCCGGCTCTCCCGCCCCAGACAGCCACCGGGCCCGCCCCCCACCCCCCATGCCGGGAGGTTCCCCCCCCACTCCACCCCACCCCACCCCACCCCACCCCGCGCCGCCCCCCCCACTCCACCCCCCACCCCCCACCCCCCACCCCCGTGGTTGTGGTCGCCAGCCTCTGGCCAATGCCCCTGCAGACCAGCCCCCGTTTTCCTCCCTGGCACTACCGAGGGGGGCCCGGCCCAGGGCTCTCCAGGAGCCCGCCGTGGGCTGAGTACGGCCGAGGACTGGGCAGGCAGGGCAGCCGGTGGTCGCCGTCCCTCCAGGACACGAGTGCCCCTGCACAGGGGCGGAAGGGGAGGCCCGGGAGCCGGGGAGCCGCGGAGGCCAAGGGCCAGGCCGGCCAGGCCCCAGGGCAGGGCGGGGCGATCCCAGCGTGCGGCCCTGAGGCACTGTCCCCACACCGCTCCACACTGTCCCGAAGCCCCCGAGCGCCAGCCCAGACCCCCGGGACATCCCCCCACCCACCCACACACACACACACTCCCCCCCGACCCCCGGGACACACCCCCGCGCCCTCACCCCCTCCACCCCTCCGCCCCCACCCCACCCCACCCCCCCGCCCCCCCGGACGCCGGGACACCCCCCCCCACTCCCCTCCCCTCCAGCAACGCGCGGCGCTCCCATCCCCCGGCAGCCCACCAGGTGGCGCTCGCTCCCACCCGGCCGCCGCGCCGACGCCCGTGACGTCAGCCGCCCGGCTCCATTTGAGCGCCTCTCGGCAGCCGAGAACTCGGACTTCCCGTGTGGCTCACAACATAACTACTCGGCGTTGCTTCTACAGTGGCTGTGGCTCGACCCCTAGCCTGGGAACCTCCATATGCCGCAGGTGCGGCCACTTGTTTTGCGCTCCCGCTCGCCTCCCCGGCCCGCCCCGGGCCCTTTCGCCTCGCCTTTTGCCCCGGCTCGCCCGCTGCCTTCGCCTGCCTCTCCCGAGCCCACCTCCCGCGCCCCGCACCCCCGACCCCCCGCGCCCCGCACCCCCACTCACACACGCGCTCCCACGCGCCCCCCGCAACCCTCACCCACACTCTCGCACCTCGCAATGCTCTCTCTTGCCTCAAGCCACCGACCCACAGCGGCCGCCACCTGCCCTAAGCGCCGCCACCGCAGCGCCCCCCACCGCCGCCGCCGCCGCCGCCGCCGCCGCCGCGTCCCTCCCGGGCCGGTCCGTGCCTCCTGCCCTCCCCGCCAGGCCCGCTCCCCCGCAGGGCCTGCTGCCCACCTGTGCTCTCCACCCACACCACACCCGCACATCCCTCGTGGCCCGACAGGTCCTTGAAGCTCACCCAAGACCCCCACTGGCCCCAGCAGCCCAGATCCAAAAAAAAAAAAAAAAAAAAAAAAGGCTCTCTCGGGATCACCTGAACCAGAGCTTGGAAAAACCCGCGGGGAAGATCGTTTGGGTTTCGTTGTTTGCAAAGGCTGGCGGGCTGGGGTGGGGGGGGGGGCGGACGGTGGCACCCCATGCCCGAGACGGCCCCGTCAGGTCGCTGGCGCTGACTTGAAGCCTGGGAGGATAGCCTCTTTCTGCACAGGGAACTGACTCGGGTTTGGAGCCCGCAGCTGAGGGCGCTGGGCGTGCGTCCTCAATCCTCCTGCGGTCAGCAATGCAGTGGCTTCGTCTGCTTTGAGTCGGAGGTCGATTCTTACGATTAAAGTCGAGCTGATGTCCAATGTTTCCTCCAGGGGTCTTGGTCCGCCAAGGGACCCACTCGCAGACATTTCCCCGCGCTGTACCGGCGGCTCCCGTGGCCCATCCATTCCACACAGCGCAGGTGGCATCCACAGAGCAGCCCAGGGGCCCATCCCCATCCATCCCAGGGCAGCCCCTTTCCCCCACCTGCCAAGCCCAAGTGTGTGCTCCTTGCCCACCGTCGGTTTCTGGAGTCTGCGGGTGGGTGTTTAGATAGCGCCATCCGTTGCGGCGTTTAGAGTCCACCAACAGGTGATGTCCTAGGGCACTTGTCTTTGCCTTTCTGGCTTCCTTCGCTTAGTATGAGGGTCTCTCGTTCCAGCCCCGCGGCGGCAGATGGCACTCGTTCTGCCGCTTTTTCCTGGCTGTGTGCGATGCCATCGCATGGATGTCCCCGGGCCTTCGAAGTGCACTCACCTGTCAGTGGACCTTTAGGTGGCTTCCAGATCTTGGCTCTGGTGAGTAGTGCGGCGACAGACAGAGGGGTGCCCGGGTCTGCTTCCGGGAAAGTTTGGTCCCGGTGAAATGGAGCTGTTTGGAGGCCGGCTTCGGTCTTTGTGTGGGCCGGCCCGTGTAGGGCTGCTTGGCTGAGACTCTGTCGAGGAGGGAGGCCTTCAGCCACCGGGGCCTCACGGGGCCTACCCGTGCGGCACCATCACAGAGCTCTCTGTCACTGCCCCTTGTGGGGGTGAGGGAAGGGGCGTGTTGGGGGGGGGCGTGTGTGTCGGGGGGGATGGTGGGCAAGGAGCACACACTTGGGCTTGGCGGGTGGGGGCGGGGGTGGGGGTGGGGGAAAGGGGCTGCCCTGGGATGGATGGGGATGGGCCCCTGGGCTGCTCTGTGGATGCCACCTGCGCTGTGTGGAATGGATGGGCCAGGGGAGCCGCCGGTACAGCGCGGGGAAATGTCTGCGAGTGGGTCCCTTGACTCTGTCGAGGAGGGAGGCCTTCAGCCACCGGGGCCTCACGGGGCCTCCCCGTGCGGCACCATCACAGAGCTCTCCGTCACTGCCCCTGGTGGGGGTGAGGGAAGGGGCGTGTTTGGGGGGTGGGGTGGGCGGGGTGTGTGCGCGCGCGCGTGCACGCACGCTGGCGGGCGTGGGTGTCCCGGGGCCTGGCCAGCCCTCCGCTAGAGATCAGCACGCGTGGATGCTGACGTGAGGACCAGCAGGGTGACAGGAGAGGCTGCCTGGTGGGTGACCGCGCTGGGCAGAGCCACAACCCGCTCGCCTTTCAGTTCTCCACCCAGGGGCCCCTCCTGCGAGCCACCCATAGGGGTCCCTGGTCCCTCCCTCAGACGTCGTCTCCACCACGGCCCGAGATCATCTTTCTTCTCCAGTGGGTTCCTTGTCTCTTGCGTACCACCCTCTCCACCCCCCACCCCCACCCCCACCCCCACCCCCACCCGGCTTGCCCTTGGACAGACGGCGAGAAGCTGACCGAGAGACCGAGACAGAGACAGGAGATGAGCCGAGGCCGGTGGGCAAATGGTGCAGAGAGGGCTTGTCCGACGCAGGGTTGCCCCAGAACTTCACACACACGCACGCACACACGGACACACACGCACAGACACACGCCCGCGCACACACACACACGCACACCAGCCCCGGCCCAGCGGCCCGGCGACCCCTCTCTGTGAACGGCCTTGAGGCCACGTGCCGGGCCACGCGGATCCCCCAGTGCCCGAGGGCCCTGGCGGCCCACAGGGATCCAAGGGCAAGGCGGGTGGGAGGCTGGCAGGGTCCACGTGCCACGAGAAGCATGGCTTGCAGGCACGACCTCTGCCCAGAGCCTGTTTCCGCCTGGGCCGACTCCTCCGGCCGCCTCCCAGGCCCACCCTCGCAGCCCTTGGGCCTCCCGGCGGCTCTCTGCGGGCGGGACCTCAGCTGTGGGCTCCGAACCCCTGGCCCTCCCCGGACCCGCGTCCCTCCCTTCCTGTGTCCGGGAAACCCCAGCGAAGCCTTCGGTGCCCGCCAGGCAGGCGGTGGGCCTGCCTTGGTCCGCTCCGTCCTTCCTGACGCGGAGGCGGCTGGTGCTGGGCCTTGCTTGGGCCCTCAGCCTGAGAAGGTCTGTCTTGCCCCAGGAGACCACCCGGCTCGTGTCCGGCCGCCGCCGCCGCCGCCGCCGCCGCCGCCAGGTCCAAGGCGGCCTCGGGGGGCAGGGACAGAGCCGGCCGGGTCTTGCCTCTCCTGCGTTCGCGTGCTTGGGGCTCAGGCCTGTCACCCTCTGGCCGCCGAAGCCCAGCCGCCGGCCCTGCGGTGAAGCCTGGGGCCGAGGGCCATGGCCCCAGCTTCCGGGGCTCGGCTCCGCGGGCTGCCGTGGACACTGGTCGTCTGATCCCAGACGGAGGCAGGGAGGGCCAGCTGGTGGGGCCTGCCGCTCACACAGCCCACCCGCCCTGGACCCGGGGCCCTGGCCGCAGGGCCCCCCCCCGAGGCGAGGTCCTTCTCCGCGGGGGTGGGGTGCTGCTCTCCCTGCGTCCTGTCCTCCGTGGCCCCCCATGGCTCTGAGGACCCGAGAGGCCGGCGCCTGCCTGGGCCTGGGAGGCCCAGTGGGGGTGGAGGGAGCCGGCCCCTGCCTGCCTCTGCACCCTCCCTTCGGCTGCCCCTTGGCCTCCGAGCCCAGCCGAGCCCTGGGACTTCCTCCAAGGCCTTGGGTGGGCTTGCGCCCAGGAGCCCCTGCCAGCAGCCCAGGGAACGGCGGGAACCGGGCCCTCCCTGGCCTCAGCCGGCCCCCGGTAGCCTCATCCTGCTTGGAGCGCCTCGGCTTCCCCCGGGGCGCTCCTTCTCGCGAGCCTGGGGCGCTCCTCGGCGGGGGGCTGCTGTGATGGCATGGCCCGCGAGGGGGACCGTCCTGGGCGTCCAGCGGCGGACAGAGCAGCGTCCAGCAGGCTTCGGGCCCGGCCTGACCCTCCCTCTAGACCCCGGGTGGGCGGCAGGGGACCGGGTCCATTGGGCTGGCGGTGCGGCTCCTTGCTGTGCTCGGGGCCCCGGCTCTCCCGCCCCAGACAGCCACCGGGCCCGCCCCCCACCCCCCATGCCGGGAGGTTCCCCCCCCACTCCACCCCACCCCACCCCACCCCACCCCGCGCCGCCCCCCCCACTCCACCCCCCACCCCCCACCCCCCACCCCCGTGGTTGTGGTCGCCAGCCTCTGGCCAATGCCCCTGCAGACCAGCCCCCGTTTTCCTCCCTGGCACTACCGAGGGGGGCCCGGCCCAGGGCTCTCCAGGAGCCCGCCGTGGGCTGAGTACGGCCGAGGACTGGGCAGGCAGGGCAGCCGGTGGTCGCCGTCCCTCCAGGACACGAGTGCCCCTGCACAGGGGCGGAAGGGGAGGCCCGGGAGCCGGGGAGCCGCGGAGGCCAAGGGCCAGGCCGGCCAGGCCCCAGGGCAGGGCGGGGCGATCCCAGCGTGCGGCCCTGAGGCACTGTCCCCACACCGCTCCACACTGTCCCGAAGCCCCCGAGCGCCAGCCCAGACCCCCGGGACATCCCCCCACCCACCCACACACACACACACTCCCCCCCGACCCCCGGGACACACCCCCGCGCCCTCACCCCCTCCACCCCTCCGCCCCCACCCCACCCCACCCCCCCGCCCCCCCGGACGCCGGGACACCCCCCCCCACTCCCCTCCCCTCCAGCAACGCGCGGCGCTCCCATCCCCCGGCAGCCCACCAGGTGGCGCTCGCTCCCACCCGGCCGCCGCGCCGACGCCCGTGACGTCAGCCGCCCGGCTCCATTTGAGCGCCTCTCGGCAGCCGAGAACTCGGACTTCCCGTGTGGCTCACAACATAACTACTCGGCGTTGCTTCTACAGTGGCTGTGGCTCGACCCCTAGCCTGGGAACCTCCATATGCCGCAGGTGCGGCCACTTGTTTTGCGCTCCCGCTCGCCTCCCCGGCCCGCCCCGGGCCCTTTCGCCTCGCCTTTTGCCCCGGCTCGCCCGCTGCCTTCGCCTGCCTCTCCCGAGCCCACCTCCCGCGCCCCGCACCCCCGACCCCCCGCGCCCCGCACCCCCACTCACACACGCGCTCCCACGCGCCCCCCGCAACCCTCACCCACACTCTCGCACCTCGCAATGCTCTCTCTTGCCTCAAGCCACCGACCCACAGCGGCCGCCACCTGCCCTAAGCGCCGCCACCGCAGCGCCCCCCACCGCCGCCGCCGCCGCCGCCGCCGCCGCCGCGTCCCTCCCGGGCCGGTCCGTGCCTCCTGCCCTCCCCGCCAGGCCCGCTCCCCCGCAGGGCCTGCTGCCCACCTGTGCTCTCCACCCACACCACACCCGCACATCCCTCGTGGCCCGACAGGTCCTTGAAGCTCACCCAAGACCCCCACTGGCCCCAGCAGCCCAGATCCAAAAAAAAAAAAAAAAAAAAAAAAGGCTCTCTCGGGATCACCTGAACCAGAGCTTGGAAAAACCCGCGGGGAAGATCGTTTGGGTTTCGTTGTTTGCAAAGGCTGGCGGGCTGGGGTGGGGGGGGGGGCGGACGGTGGCACCCCATGCCCGAGACGGCCCCGTCAGGTCGCTGGCGCTGACTTGAAGCCTGGGAGGATAGCCTCTTTCTGCACAGGGAACTGACTCGGGTTTGGAGCCCGCAGCTGAGGGCGCTGGGCGTGCGTCCTCAATCCTCCTGCGGTCAGCAATGCAGTGGCTTCGTCTGCTTTGAGTCGGAGGTCGATTCTTACGATTAAAGTCGAGCTGATGTCCAATGTTTCCTCCAGGGGTCTTGGTCCGCCAAGGGACCCACTCGCAGACATTTCCCCGCGCTGTACCGGCGGCTCCCGTGGCCCATCCATTCCACACAGCGCAGGTGGCATCCACAGAGCAGCCCAGGGGCCCATCCCCATCCATCCCAGGGCAGCCCCTTTCCCCCACCTGCCAAGCCCAAGTGTGTGCTCCTTGCCCACCGTCGGTTTCTGGAGTCTGCGGGTGGGTGTTTAGATAGCGCCATCCGTTGCGGCGTTTAGAGTCCACCAACAGGTGATGTCCTAGGGCACTTGTCTTTGCCTTTCTGGCTTCCTTCGCTTAGTATGAGGGTCTCTCGTTCCAGCCCCGCGGCGGCAGATGGCACTCGTTCTGCCGCTTTTTCCTGGCTGTGTGCGATGCCATCGCATGGATGTCCCCGGGCCTTCGAAGTGCACTCACCTGTCAGTGGACCTTTAGGTGGCTTCCAGATCTTGGCTCTGGTGAGTAGTGCGGCGACAGACAGAGGGGTGCCCGGGTCTGCTTCCGGGAAAGTTTGGTCCCGGTGAAATGGAGCTGTTTGGAGGCCGGCTTCGGTCTTTGTGTGGGCCGGCCCGTGTAGGGCTGCTTGGCTGAGACTCTGTCGAGGAGGGAGGCCTTCAGCCACCGGGGCCTCACGGGGCCTACCCGTGCGGCACCATCACAGAGCTCTCTGTCACTGCCCCTTGTGGGGGTGAGGGAAGGGGCGTGTTGGGGGGGGGCGTGTGTGTCGGGGGGGATGGTGGGCAAGGAGCACACACTTGGGCTTGGCGGGTGGGGGCGGGGGTGGGGGTGGGGGAAAGGGGCTGCCCTGGGATGGATGGGGATGGGCCCCTGGGCTGCTCTGTGGATGCCACCTGCGCTGTGTGGAATGGATGGGCCAGGGGAGCCGCCGGTACAGCGCGGGGAAATGTCTGCGAGTGGGTCCCTTGACTCTGTCGAGGAGGGAGGCCTTCAGCCACCGGGGCCTCACGGGGCCTCCCCGTGCGGCACCATCACAGAGCTCTCCGTCACTGCCCCTGGTGGGGGTGAGGGAAGGGGCGTGTTTGGGGGGTGGGGTGGGCGGGGTGTGTGCGCGCGCGCGTGCACGCACGCTGGCGGGCGTGGGTGTCCCGGGGCCTGGCCAGCCCTCCGCTAGAGATCAGCACGCGTGGATGCTGACGTGAGGACCAGCAGGGTGACAGGAGAGGCTGCCTGGTGGGTGACCGCGCTGGGCAGAGCCACAACCCGCTCGCCTTTCAGTTCTCCACCCAGGGGCCCCTCCTGCGAGCCACCCATAGGGGTCCCTGGTCCCTCCCTCAGACGTCGTCTCCACCACGGCCCGAGATCATCTTTCTTCTCCAGTGGGTTCCTTGTCTCTTGCGTACCACCCTCTCCACCCCCCACCCCCACCCCCACCCCCACCCCCACCCGGCTTGCCCTTGGACAGACGGCGAGAAGCTGACCGAGAGACCGAGACAGAGACAGGAGATGAGCCGAGGCCGGTGGGCAAATGGTGCAGAGAGGGCTTGTCCGACGCAGGGTTGCCCCAGAACTTCACACACACGCACGCACACACGGACACACACGCACAGACACACGCCCGCGCACACACACACACGCACACCAGCCCCGGCCCAGCGGCCCGGCGACCCCTCTCTGTGAACGGCCTTGAGGCCACGTGCCGGGCCACGCGGATCCCCCAGTGCCCGAGGGCCCTGGCGGCCCACAGGGATCCAAGGGCAAGGCGGGTGGGAGGCTGGCAGGGTCCACGTGCCACGAGAAGCATGGCTTGCAGGCACGACCTCTGCCCAGAGCCTGTTTCCGCCTGGGCCGACTCCTCCGGCCGCCTCCCAGGCCCACCCTCGCAGCCCTTGGGCCTCCCGGCGGCTCTCTGCGGGCGGGACCTCAGCTGTGGGCTCCGAACCCCTGGCCCTCCCCGGACCCGCGTCCCTCCCTTCCTGTGTCCGGGAAACCCCAGCGAAGCCTTCGGTGCCCGCCAGGCAGGCGGTGGGCCTGCCTTGGTCCGCTCCGTCCTTCCTGACGCGGAGGCGGCTGGTGCTGGGCCTTGCTTGGGCCCTCAGCCTGAGAAGGTCTGTCTTGCCCCAGGAGACCACCCGGCTCGTGTCCGGCCGCCGCCGCCGCCGCCGCCGCCGCCGCCAGGTCCAAGGCGGCCTCGGGGGGCAGGGACAGAGCCGGCCGGGTCTTGCCTCTCCTGCGTTCGCGTGCTTGGGGCTCAGGCCTGTCACCCTCTGGCCGCCGAAGCCCAGCCGCCGGCCCTGCGGTGAAGCCTGGGGCCGAGGGCCATGGCCCCAGCTTCCGGGGCTCGGCTCCGCGGGCTGCCGTGGACACTGGTCGTCTGATCCCAGACGGAGGCAGGGAGGGCCAGCTGGTGGGGCCTGCCGCTCACACAGCCCACCCGCCCTGGACCCGGGGCCCTGGCCGCAGGGCCCCCCCCCGAGGCGAGGTCCTTCTCCGCGGGGGTGGGGTGCTGCTCTCCCTGCGTCCTGTCCTCCGTGGCCCCCCATGGCTCTGAGGACCCGAGAGGCCGGCGCCTGCCTGGGCCTGGGAGGCCCAGTGGGGGTGGAGGGAGCCGGCCCCTGCCTGCCTCTGCACCCTCCCTTCGGCTGCCCCTTGGCCTCCGAGCCCAGCCGAGCCCTGGGACTTCCTCCAAGGCCTTGGGTGGGCTTGCGCCCAGGAGCCCCTGCCAGCAGCCCAGGGAACGGCGGGAACCGGGCCCTCCCTGGCCTCAGCCGGCCCCCGGTAGCCTCATCCTGCTTGGAGCGCCTCGGCTTCCCCCGGGGCGCTCCTTCTCGCGAGCCTGGGGCGCTCCTCGGCGGGGGGCTGCTGTGATGGCATGGCCCGCGAGGGGGACCGTCCTGGGCGTCCAGCGGCGGACAGAGCAGCGTCCAGCAGGCTTCGGGCCCGGCCTGACCCTCCCTCTAGACCCCGGGTGGGCGGCAGGGGACCGGGTCCATTGGGCTGGCGGTGCGGCTCCTTGCTGTGCTCGGGGCCCCGGCTCTCCCGCCCCAGACAGCCACCGGGCCCGCCCCCCACCCCCCATGCCGGGAGGTTCCCCCCCCACTCCACCCCACCCCACCCCACCCCACCCCGCGCCGCCCCCCCCACTCCACCCCCCACCCCCCACCCCCCACCCCCGTGGTTGTGGTCGCCAGCCTCTGGCCAATGCCCCTGCAGACCAGCCCCCGTTTTCCTCCCTGGCACTACCGAGGGGGGCCCGGCCCAGGGCTCTCCAGGAGCCCGCCGTGGGCTGAGTACGGCCGAGGACTGGGCAGGCAGGGCAGCCGGTGGTCGCCGTCCCTCCAGGACACGAGTGCCCCTGCACAGGGGCGGAAGGGGAGGCCCGGGAGCCGGGGAGCCGCGGAGGCCAAGGGCCAGGCCGGCCAGGCCCCAGGGCAGGGCGGGGCGATCCCAGCGTGCGGCCCTGAGGCACTGTCCCCACACCGCTCCACACTGTCCCGAAGCCCCCGAGCGCCAGCCCAGACCCCCGGGACATCCCCCCACCCACCCACACACACACACACTCCCCCCCGACCCCCGGGACACACCCCCGCGCCCTCACCCCCTCCACCCCTCCGCCCCCACCCCACCCCACCCCCCCGCCCCCCCGGACGCCGGGACACCCCCCCCCACTCCCCTCCCCTCCAGCAACGCGCGGCGCTCCCATCCCCCGGCAGCCCACCAGGTGGCGCTCGCTCCCACCCGGCCGCCGCGCCGACGCCCGTGACGTCAGCCGCCCGGCTCCATTTGAGCGCCTCTCGGCAGCCGAGAACTCGGACTTCCCGTGTGGCTCACAACATAACTACTCGGCGTTGCTTCTACAGTGGCTGTGGCTCGACCCCTAGCCTGGGAACCTCCATATGCCGCAGGTGCGGCCACTTGTTTTGCGCTCCCGCTCGCCTCCCCGGCCCGCCCCGGGCCCTTTCGCCTCGCCTTTTGCCCCGGCTCGCCCGCTGCCTTCGCCTGCCTCTCCCGAGCCCACCTCCCGCGCCCCGCACCCCCGACCCCCCGCGCCCCGCACCCCCACTCACACACGCGCTCCCACGCGCCCCCCGCAACCCTCACCCACACTCTCGCACCTCGCAATGCTCTCTCTTGCCTCAAGCCACCGACCCACAGCGGCCGCCACCTGCCCTAAGCGCCGCCACCGCAGCGCCCCCCACCGCCGCCGCCGCCGCCGCCGCCGCCGCCGCGTCCCTCCCGGGCCGGTCCGTGCCTCCTGCCCTCCCCGCCAGGCCCGCTCCCCCGCAGGGCCTGCTGCCCACCTGTGCTCTCCACCCACACCACACCCGCACATCCCTCGTGGCCCGACAGGTCCTTGAAGCTCACCCAAGACCCCCACTGGCCCCAGCAGCCCAGATCCAAAAAAAAAAAAAAAAAAAAAAAAGGCTCTCTCGGGATCACCTGAACCAGAGCTTGGAAAAACCCGCGGGGAAGATCGTTTGGGTTTCGTTGTTTGCAAAGGCTGGCGGGCTGGGGTGGGGGGGGGGGCGGACGGTGGCACCCCATGCCCGAGACGGCCCCGTCAGGTCGCTGGCGCTGACTTGAAGCCTGGGAGGATAGCCTCTTTCTGCACAGGGAACTGACTCGGGTTTGGAGCCCGCAGCTGAGGGCGCTGGGCGTGCGTCCTCAATCCTCCTGCGGTCAGCAATGCAGTGGCTTCGTCTGCTTTGAGTCGGAGGTCGATTCTTACGATTAAAGTCGAGCTGATGTCCAATGTTTCCTCCAGGGGTCTTGGTCCGCCAAGGGACCCACTCGCAGACATTTCCCCGCGCTGTACCGGCGGCTCCCGTGGCCCATCCATTCCACACAGCGCAGGTGGCATCCACAGAGCAGCCCAGGGGCCCATCCCCATCCATCCCAGGGCAGCCCCTTTCCCCCACCTGCCAAGCCCAAGTGTGTGCTCCTTGCCCACCGTCGGTTTCTGGAGTCTGCGGGTGGGTGTTTAGATAGCGCCATCCGTTGCGGCGTTTAGAGTCCACCAACAGGTGATGTCCTAGGGCACTTGTCTTTGCCTTTCTGGCTTCCTTCGCTTAGTATGAGGGTCTCTCGTTCCAGCCCCGCGGCGGCAGATGGCACTCGTTCTGCCGCTTTTTCCTGGCTGTGTGCGATGCCATCGCATGGATGTCCCCGGGCCTTCGAAGTGCACTCACCTGTCAGTGGACCTTTAGGTGGCTTCCAGATCTTGGCTCTGGTGAGTAGTGCGGCGACAGACAGAGGGGTGCCCGGGTCTGCTTCCGGGAAAGTTTGGTCCCGGTGAAATGGAGCTGTTTGGAGGCCGGCTTCGGTCTTTGTGTGGGCCGGCCCGTGTAGGGCTGCTTGGCTGAGACTCTGTCGAGGAGGGAGGCCTTCAGCCACCGGGGCCTCACGGGGCCTACCCGTGCGGCACCATCACAGAGCTCTCTGTCACTGCCCCTTGTGGGGGTGAGGGAAGGGGCGTGTTGGGGGGGGGCGTGTGTGTCGGGGGGGATGGTGGGCAAGGAGCACACACTTGGGCTTGGCGGGTGGGGGCGGGGGTGGGGGTGGGGGAAAGGGGCTGCCCTGGGATGGATGGGGATGGGCCCCTGGGCTGCTCTGTGGATGCCACCTGCGCTGTGTGGAATGGATGGGCCAGGGGAGCCGCCGGTACAGCGCGGGGAAATGTCTGCGAGTGGGTCCCTTGACTCTGTCGAGGAGGGAGGCCTTCAGCCACCGGGGCCTCACGGGGCCTCCCCGTGCGGCACCATCACAGAGCTCTCCGTCACTGCCCCTGGTGGGGGTGAGGGAAGGGGCGTGTTTGGGGGGTGGGGTGGGCGGGGTGTGTGCGCGCGCGCGTGCACGCACGCTGGCGGGCGTGGGTGTCCCGGGGCCTGGCCAGCCCTCCGCTAGAGATCAGCACGCGTGGATGCTGACGTGAGGACCAGCAGGGTGACAGGAGAGGCTGCCTGGTGGGTGACCGCGCTGGGCAGAGCCACAACCCGCTCGCCTTTCAGTTCTCCACCCAGGGGCCCCTCCTGCGAGCCACCCATAGGGGTCCCTGGTCCCTCCCTCAGACGTCGTCTCCACCACGGCCCGAGATCATCTTTCTTCTCCAGTGGGTTCCTTGTCTCTTGCGTACCACCCTCTCCACCCCCCACCCCCACCCCCACCCCCACCCCCACCCGGCTTGCCCTTGGACAGACGGCGAGAAGCTGACCGAGAGACCGAGACAGAGACAGGAGATGAGCCGAGGCCGGTGGGCAAATGGTGCAGAGAGGGCTTGTCCGACGCAGGGTTGCCCCAGAACTTCACACACACGCACGCACACACGGACACACACGCACAGACACACGCCCGCGCACACACACACACGCACACCAGCCCCGGCCCAGCGGCCCGGCGACCCCTCTCTGTGAACGGCCTTGAGGCCACGTGCCGGGCCACGCGGATCCCCCAGTGCCCGAGGGCCCTGGCGGCCCACAGGGATCCAAGGGCAAGGCGGGTGGGAGGCTGGCAGGGTCCACGTGCCACGAGAAGCATGGCTTGCAGGCACGACCTCTGCCCAGAGCCTGTTTCCGCCTGGGCCGACTCCTCCGGCCGCCTCCCAGGCCCACCCTCGCAGCCCTTGGGCCTCCCGGCGGCTCTCTGCGGGCGGGACCTCAGCTGTGGGCTCCGAACCCCTGGCCCTCCCCGGACCCGCGTCCCTCCCTTCCTGTGTCCGGGAAACCCCAGCGAAGCCTTCGGTGCCCGCCAGGCAGGCGGTGGGCCTGCCTTGGTCCGCTCCGTCCTTCCTGACGCGGAGGCGGCTGGTGCTGGGCCTTGCTTGGGCCCTCAGCCTGAGAAGGTCTGTCTTGCCCCAGGAGACCACCCGGCTCGTGTCCGGCCGCCGCCGCCGCCGCCGCCGCCGCCGCCAGGTCCAAGGCGGCCTCGGGGGGCAGGGACAGAGCCGGCCGGGTCTTGCCTCTCCTGCGTTCGCGTGCTTGGGGCTCAGGCCTGTCACCCTCTGGCCGCCGAAGCCCAGCCGCCGGCCCTGCGGTGAAGCCTGGGGCCGAGGGCCATGGCCCCAGCTTCCGGGGCTCGGCTCCGCGGGCTGCCGTGGACACTGGTCGTCTGATCCCAGACGGAGGCAGGGAGGGCCAGCTGGTGGGGCCTGCCGCTCACACAGCCCACCCGCCCTGGACCCGGGGCCCTGGCCGCAGGGCCCCCCCCCGAGGCGAGGTCCTTCTCCGCGGGGGTGGGGTGCTGCTCTCCCTGCGTCCTGTCCTCCGTGGCCCCCCATGGCTCTGAGGACCCGAGAGGCCGGCGCCTGCCTGGGCCTGGGAGGCCCAGTGGGGGTGGAGGGAGCCGGCCCCTGCCTGCCTCTGCACCCTCCCTTCGGCTGCCCCTTGGCCTCCGAGCCCAGCCGAGCCCTGGGACTTCCTCCAAGGCCTTGGGTGGGCTTGCGCCCAGGAGCCCCTGCCAGCAGCCCAGGGAACGGCGGGAACCGGGCCCTCCCTGGCCTCAGCCGGCCCCCGGTAGCCTCATCCTGCTTGGAGCGCCTCGGCTTCCCCCGGGGCGCTCCTTCTCGCGAGCCTGGGGCGCTCCTCGGCGGGGGGCTGCTGTGATGGCATGGCCCGCGAGGGGGACCGTCCTGGGCGTCCAGCGGCGGACAGAGCAGCGTCCAGCAGGCTTCGGGCCCGGCCTGACCCTCCCTCTAGACCCCGGGTGGGCGGCAGGGGACCGGGTCCATTGGGCTGGCGGTGCGGCTCCTTGCTGTGCTCGGGGCCCCGGCTCTCCCGCCCCAGACAGCCACCGGGCCCGCCCCCCACCCCCCATGCCGGGAGGTTCCCCCCCCACTCCACCCCACCCCACCCCACCCCACCCCGCGCCGCCCCCCCCACTCCACCCCCCACCCCCCACCCCCCACCCCCGTGGTTGTGGTCGCCAGCCTCTGGCCAATGCCCCTGCAGACCAGCCCCCGTTTTCCTCCCTGGCACTACCGAGGGGGGCCCGGCCCAGGGCTCTCCAGGAGCCCGCCGTGGGCTGAGTACGGCCGAGGACTGGGCAGGCAGGGCAGCCGGTGGTCGCCGTCCCTCCAGGACACGAGTGCCCCTGCACAGGGGCGGAAGGGGAGGCCCGGGAGCCGGGGAGCCGCGGAGGCCAAGGGCCAGGCCGGCCAGGCCCCAGGGCAGGGCGGGGCGATCCCAGCGTGCGGCCCTGAGGCACTGTCCCCACACCGCTCCACACTGTCCCGAAGCCCCCGAGCGCCAGCCCAGACCCCCGGGACATCCCCCCACCCACCCACACACACACACACTCCCCCCCGACCCCCGGGACACACCCCCGCGCCCTCACCCCCTCCACCCCTCCGCCCCCACCCCACCCCACCCCCCCGCCCCCCCGGACGCCGGGACACCCCCCCCCACTCCCCTCCCCTCCAGCAACGCGCGGCGCTCCCATCCCCCGGCAGCCCACCAGGTGGCGCTCGCTCCCACCCGGCCGCCGCGCCGACGCCCGTGACGTCAGCCGCCCGGCTCCATTTGAGCGCCTCTCGGCAGCCGAGAACTCGGACTTCCCGTGTGGCTCACAACATAACTACTCGGCGTTGCTTCTACAGTGGCTGTGGCTCGACCCCTAGCCTGGGAACCTCCATATGCCGCAGGTGCGGCCACTTGTTTTGCGCTCCCGCTCGCCTCCCCGGCCCGCCCCGGGCCCTTTCGCCTCGCCTTTTGCCCCGGCTCGCCCGCTGCCTTCGCCTGCCTCTCCCGAGCCCACCTCCCGCGCCCCGCACCCCCGACCCCCCGCGCCCCGCACCCCCACTCACACACGCGCTCCCACGCGCCCCCCGCAACCCTCACCCACACTCTCGCACCTCGCAATGCTCTCTCTTGCCTCAAGCCACCGACCCACAGCGGCCGCCACCTGCCCTAAGCGCCGCCACCGCAGCGCCCCCCACCGCCGCCGCCGCCGCCGCCGCCGCCGCCGCGTCCCTCCCGGGCCGGTCCGTGCCTCCTGCCCTCCCCGCCAGGCCCGCTCCCCCGCAGGGCCTGCTGCCCACCTGTGCTCTCCACCCACACCACACCCGCACATCCCTCGTGGCCCGACAGGTCCTTGAAGCTCACCCAAGACCCCCACTGGCCCCAGCAGCCCAGATCCAAAAAAAAAAAAAAAAAAAAAAAAGGCTCTCTCGGGATCACCTGAACCAGAGCTTGGAAAAACCCGCGGGGAAGATCGTTTGGGTTTCGTTGTTTGCAAAGGCTGGCGGGCTGGGGTGGGGGGGGGGGCGGACGGTGGCACCCCATGCCCGAGACGGCCCCGTCAGGTCGCTGGCGCTGACTTGAAGCCTGGGAGGATAGCCTCTTTCTGCACAGGGAACTGACTCGGGTTTGGAGCCCGCAGCTGAGGGCGCTGGGCGTGCGTCCTCAATCCTCCTGCGGTCAGCAATGCAGTGGCTTCGTCTGCTTTGAGTCGGAGGTCGATTCTTACGATTAAAGTCGAGCTGATGTCCAATGTTTCCTCCAGGGGTCTTGGTCCGCCAAGGGACCCACTCGCAGACATTTCCCCGCGCTGTACCGGCGGCTCCCGTGGCCCATCCATTCCACACAGCGCAGGTGGCATCCACAGAGCAGCCCAGGGGCCCATCCCCATCCATCCCAGGGCAGCCCCTTTCCCCCACCTGCCAAGCCCAAGTGTGTGCTCCTTGCCCACCGTCGGTTTCTGGAGTCTGCGGGTGGGTGTTTAGATAGCGCCATCCGTTGCGGCGTTTAGAGTCCACCAACAGGTGATGTCCTAGGGCACTTGTCTTTGCCTTTCTGGCTTCCTTCGCTTAGTATGAGGGTCTCTCGTTCCAGCCCCGCGGCGGCAGATGGCACTCGTTCTGCCGCTTTTTCCTGGCTGTGTGCGATGCCATCGCATGGATGTCCCCGGGCCTTCGAAGTGCACTCACCTGTCAGTGGACCTTTAGGTGGCTTCCAGATCTTGGCTCTGGTGAGTAGTGCGGCGACAGACAGAGGGGTGCCCGGGTCTGCTTCCGGGAAAGTTTGGTCCCGGTGAAATGGAGCTGTTTGGAGGCCGGCTTCGGTCTTTGTGTGGGCCGGCCCGTGTAGGGCTGCTTGGCTGAGACTCTGTCGAGGAGGGAGGCCTTCAGCCACCGGGGCCTCACGGGGCCTACCCGTGCGGCACCATCACAGAGCTCTCTGTCACTGCCCCTTGTGGGGGTGAGGGAAGGGGCGTGTTGGGGGGGGGCGTGTGTGTCGGGGGGGATGGTGGGCAAGGAGCACACACTTGGGCTTGGCGGGTGGGGGCGGGGGTGGGGGTGGGGGAAAGGGGCTGCCCTGGGATGGATGGGGATGGGCCCCTGGGCTGCTCTGTGGATGCCACCTGCGCTGTGTGGAATGGATGGGCCAGGGGAGCCGCCGGTACAGCGCGGGGAAATGTCTGCGAGTGGGTCCCTTGACTCTGTCGAGGAGGGAGGCCTTCAGCCACCGGGGCCTCACGGGGCCTCCCCGTGCGGCACCATCACAGAGCTCTCCGTCACTGCCCCTGGTGGGGGTGAGGGAAGGGGCGTGTTTGGGGGGTGGGGTGGGCGGGGTGTGTGCGCGCGCGCGTGCACGCACGCTGGCGGGCGTGGGTGTCCCGGGGCCTGGCCAGCCCTCCGCTAGAGATCAGCACGCGTGGATGCTGACGTGAGGACCAGCAGGGTGACAGGAGAGGCTGCCTGGTGGGTGACCGCGCTGGGCAGAGCCACAACCCGCTCGCCTTTCAGTTCTCCACCCAGGGGCCCCTCCTGCGAGCCACCCATAGGGGTCCCTGGTCCCTCCCTCAGACGTCGTCTCCACCACGGCCCGAGATCATCTTTCTTCTCCAGTGGGTTCCTTGTCTCTTGCGTACCACCCTCTCCACCCCCCACCCCCACCCCCACCCCCACCCCCACCCGGCTTGCCCTTGGACAGACGGCGAGAAGCTGACCGAGAGACCGAGACAGAGACAGGAGATGAGCCGAGGCCGGTGGGCAAATGGTGCAGAGAGGGCTTGTCCGACGCAGGGTTGCCCCAGAACTTCACACACACGCACGCACACACGGACACACACGCACAGACACACGCCCGCGCACACACACACACGCACACCAGCCCCGGCCCAGCGGCCCGGCGACCCCTCTCTGTGAACGGCCTTGAGGCCACGTGCCGGGCCACGCGGATCCCCCAGTGCCCGAGGGCCCTGGCGGCCCACAGGGATCCAAGGGCAAGGCGGGTGGGAGGCTGGCAGGGTCCACGTGCCACGAGAAGCATGGCTTGCAGGCACGACCTCTGCCCAGAGCCTGTTTCCGCCTGGGCCGACTCCTCCGGCCGCCTCCCAGGCCCACCCTCGCAGCCCTTGGGCCTCCCGGCGGCTCTCTGCGGGCGGGACCTCAGCTGTGGGCTCCGAACCCCTGGCCCTCCCCGGACCCGCGTCCCTCCCTTCCTGTGTCCGGGAAACCCCAGCGAAGCCTTCGGTGCCCGCCAGGCAGGCGGTGGGCCTGCCTTGGTCCGCTCCGTCCTTCCTGACGCGGAGGCGGCTGGTGCTGGGCCTTGCTTGGGCCCTCAGCCTGAGAAGGTCTGTCTTGCCCCAGGAGACCACCCGGCTCGTGTCCGGCCGCCGCCGCCGCCGCCGCCGCCGCCGCCAGGTCCAAGGCGGCCTCGGGGGGCAGGGACAGAGCCGGCCGGGTCTTGCCTCTCCTGCGTTCGCGTGCTTGGGGCTCAGGCCTGTCACCCTCTGGCCGCCGAAGCCCAGCCGCCGGCCCTGCGGTGAAGCCTGGGGCCGAGGGCCATGGCCCCAGCTTCCGGGGCTCGGCTCCGCGGGCTGCCGTGGACACTGGTCGTCTGATCCCAGACGGAGGCAGGGAGGGCCAGCTGGTGGGGCCTGCCGCTCACACAGCCCACCCGCCCTGGACCCGGGGCCCTGGCCGCAGGGCCCCCCCCCGAGGCGAGGTCCTTCTCCGCGGGGGTGGGGTGCTGCTCTCCCTGCGTCCTGTCCTCCGTGGCCCCCCATGGCTCTGAGGACCCGAGAGGCCGGCGCCTGCCTGGGCCTGGGAGGCCCAGTGGGGGTGGAGGGAGCCGGCCCCTGCCTGCCTCTGCACCCTCCCTTCGGCTGCCCCTTGGCCTCCGAGCCCAGCCGAGCCCTGGGACTTCCTCCAAGGCCTTGGGTGGGCTTGCGCCCAGGAGCCCCTGCCAGCAGCCCAGGGAACGGCGGGAACCGGGCCCTCCCTGGCCTCAGCCGGCCCCCGGTAGCCTCATCCTGCTTGGAGCGCCTCGGCTTCCCCCGGGGCGCTCCTTCTCGCGAGCCTGGGGCGCTCCTCGGCGGGGGGCTGCTGTGATGGCATGGCCCGCGAGGGGGACCGTCCTGGGCGTCCAGCGGCGGACAGAGCAGCGTCCAGCAGGCTTCGGGCCCGGCCTGACCCTCCCTCTAGACCCCGGGTGGGCGGCAGGGGACCGGGTCCATTGGGCTGGCGGTGCGGCTCCTTGCTGTGCTCGGGGCCCCGGCTCTCCCGCCCCAGACAGCCACCGGGCCCGCCCCCCACCCCCCATGCCGGGAGGTTCCCCCCCCACTCCACCCCACCCCACCCCACCCCACCCCGCGCCGCCCCCCCCACTCCACCCCCCACCCCCCACCCCCCACCCCCGTGGTTGTGGTCGCCAGCCTCTGGCCAATGCCCCTGCAGACCAGCCCCCGTTTTCCTCCCTGGCACTACCGAGGGGGGCCCGGCCCAGGGCTCTCCAGGAGCCCGCCGTGGGCTGAGTACGGCCGAGGACTGGGCAGGCAGGGCAGCCGGTGGTCGCCGTCCCTCCAGGACACGAGTGCCCCTGCACAGGGGCGGAAGGGGAGGCCCGGGAGCCGGGGAGCCGCGGAGGCCAAGGGCCAGGCCGGCCAGGCCCCAGGGCAGGGCGGGGCGATCCCAGCGTGCGGCCCTGAGGCACTGTCCCCACACCGCTCCACACTGTCCCGAAGCCCCCGAGCGCCAGCCCAGACCCCCGGGACATCCCCCCACCCACCCACACACACACACACTCCCCCCCGACCCCCGGGACACACCCCCGCGCCCTCACCCCCTCCACCCCTCCGCCCCCACCCCACCCCACCCCCCCGCCCCCCCGGACGCCGGGACACCCCCCCCCACTCCCCTCCCCTCCAGCAACGCGCGGCGCTCCCATCCCCCGGCAGCCCACCAGGTGGCGCTCGCTCCCACCCGGCCGCCGCGCCGACGCCCGTGACGTCAGCCGCCCGGCTCCATTTGAGCGCCTCTCGGCAGCCGAGAACTCGGACTTCCCGTGTGGCTCACAACATAACTACTCGGCGTTGCTTCTACAGTGGCTGTGGCTCGACCCCTAGCCTGGGAACCTCCATATGCCGCAGGTGCGGCCACTTGTTTTGCGCTCCCGCTCGCCTCCCCGGCCCGCCCCGGGCCCTTTCGCCTCGCCTTTTGCCCCGGCTCGCCCGCTGCCTTCGCCTGCCTCTCCCGAGCCCACCTCCCGCGCCCCGCACCCCCGACCCCCCGCGCCCCGCACCCCCACTCACACACGCGCTCCCACGCGCCCCCCGCAACCCTCACCCACACTCTCGCACCTCGCAATGCTCTCTCTTGCCTCAAGCCACCGACCCACAGCGGCCGCCACCTGCCCTAAGCGCCGCCACCGCAGCGCCCCCCACCGCCGCCGCCGCCGCCGCCGCCGCCGCCGCGTCCCTCCCGGGCCGGTCCGTGCCTCCTGCCCTCCCCGCCAGGCCCGCTCCCCCGCAGGGCCTGCTGCCCACCTGTGCTCTCCACCCACACCACACCCGCACATCCCTCGTGGCCCGACAGGTCCTTGAAGCTCACCCAAGACCCCCACTGGCCCCAGCAGCCCAGATCCAAAAAAAAAAAAAAAAAAAAAAAAGGCTCTCTCGGGATCACCTGAACCAGAGCTTGGAAAAACCCGCGGGGAAGATCGTTTGGGTTTCGTTGTTTGCAAAGGCTGGCGGGCTGGGGTGGGGGGGGGGGCGGACGGTGGCACCCCATGCCCGAGACGGCCCCGTCAGGTCGCTGGCGCTGACTTGAAGCCTGGGAGGATAGCCTCTTTCTGCACAGGGAACTGACTCGGGTTTGGAGCCCGCAGCTGAGGGCGCTGGGCGTGCGTCCTCAATCCTCCTGCGGTCAGCAATGCAGTGGCTTCGTCTGCTTTGAGTCGGAGGTCGATTCTTACGATTAAAGTCGAGCTGATGTCCAATGTTTCCTCCAGGGGTCTTGGTCCGCCAAGGGACCCACTCGCAGACATTTCCCCGCGCTGTACCGGCGGCTCCCGTGGCCCATCCATTCCACACAGCGCAGGTGGCATCCACAGAGCAGCCCAGGGGCCCATCCCCATCCATCCCAGGGCAGCCCCTTTCCCCCACCTGCCAAGCCCAAGTGTGTGCTCCTTGCCCACCGTCGGTTTCTGGAGTCTGCGGGTGGGTGTTTAGATAGCGCCATCCGTTGCGGCGTTTAGAGTCCACCAACAGGTGATGTCCTAGGGCACTTGTCTTTGCCTTTCTGGCTTCCTTCGCTTAGTATGAGGGTCTCTCGTTCCAGCCCCGCGGCGGCAGATGGCACTCGTTCTGCCGCTTTTTCCTGGCTGTGTGCGATGCCATCGCATGGATGTCCCCGGGCCTTCGAAGTGCACTCACCTGTCAGTGGACCTTTAGGTGGCTTCCAGATCTTGGCTCTGGTGAGTAGTGCGGCGACAGACAGAGGGGTGCCCGGGTCTGCTTCCGGGAAAGTTTGGTCCCGGTGAAATGGAGCTGTTTGGAGGCCGGCTTCGGTCTTTGTGTGGGCCGGCCCGTGTAGGGCTGCTTGGCTGAGACTCTGTCGAGGAGGGAGGCCTTCAGCCACCGGGGCCTCACGGGGCCTACCCGTGCGGCACCATCACAGAGCTCTCTGTCACTGCCCCTTGTGGGGGTGAGGGAAGGGGCGTGTTGGGGGGGGGCGTGTGTGTCGGGGGGGATGGTGGGCAAGGAGCACACACTTGGGCTTGGCGGGTGGGGGCGGGGGTGGGGGTGGGGGAAAGGGGCTGCCCTGGGATGGATGGGGATGGGCCCCTGGGCTGCTCTGTGGATGCCACCTGCGCTGTGTGGAATGGATGGGCCAGGGGAGCCGCCGGTACAGCGCGGGGAAATGTCTGCGAGTGGGTCCCTTGACTCTGTCGAGGAGGGAGGCCTTCAGCCACCGGGGCCTCACGGGGCCTCCCCGTGCGGCACCATCACAGAGCTCTCCGTCACTGCCCCTGGTGGGGGTGAGGGAAGGGGCGTGTTTGGGGGGTGGGGTGGGCGGGGTGTGTGCGCGCGCGCGTGCACGCACGCTGGCGGGCGTGGGTGTCCCGGGGCCTGGCCAGCCCTCCGCTAGAGATCAGCACGCGTGGATGCTGACGTGAGGACCAGCAGGGTGACAGGAGAGGCTGCCTGGTGGGTGACCGCGCTGGGCAGAGCCACAACCCGCTCGCCTTTCAGTTCTCCACCCAGGGGCCCCTCCTGCGAGCCACCCATAGGGGTCCCTGGTCCCTCCCTCAGACGTCGTCTCCACCACGGCCCGAGATCATCTTTCTTCTCCAGTGGGTTCCTTGTCTCTTGCGTACCACCCTCTCCACCCCCCACCCCCACCCCCACCCCCACCCCCACCCGGCTTGCCCTTGGACAGACGGCGAGAAGCTGACCGAGAGACCGAGACAGAGACAGGAGATGAGCCGAGGCCGGTGGGCAAATGGTGCAGAGAGGGCTTGTCCGACGCAGGGTTGCCCCAGAACTTCACACACACGCACGCACACACGGACACACACGCACAGACACACGCCCGCGCACACACACACACGCACACCAGCCCCGGCCCAGCGGCCCGGCGACCCCTCTCTGTGAACGGCCTTGAGGCCACGTGCCGGGCCACGCGGATCCCCCAGTGCCCGAGGGCCCTGGCGGCCCACAGGGATCCAAGGGCAAGGCGGGTGGGAGGCTGGCAGGGTCCACGTGCCACGAGAAGCATGGCTTGCAGGCACGACCTCTGCCCAGAGCCTGTTTCCGCCTGGGCCGACTCCTCCGGCCGCCTCCCAGGCCCACCCTCGCAGCCCTTGGGCCTCCCGGCGGCTCTCTGCGGGCGGGACCTCAGCTGTGGGCTCCGAACCCCTGGCCCTCCCCGGACCCGCGTCCCTCCCTTCCTGTGTCCGGGAAACCCCAGCGAAGCCTTCGGTGCCCGCCAGGCAGGCGGTGGGCCTGCCTTGGTCCGCTCCGTCCTTCCTGACGCGGAGGCGGCTGGTGCTGGGCCTTGCTTGGGCCCTCAGCCTGAGAAGGTCTGTCTTGCCCCAGGAGACCACCCGGCTCGTGTCCGGCCGCCGCCGCCGCCGCCGCCGCCGCCGCCAGGTCCAAGGCGGCCTCGGGGGGCAGGGACAGAGCCGGCCGGGTCTTGCCTCTCCTGCGTTCGCGTGCTTGGGGCTCAGGCCTGTCACCCTCTGGCCGCCGAAGCCCAGCCGCCGGCCCTGCGGTGAAGCCTGGGGCCGAGGGCCATGGCCCCAGCTTCCGGGGCTCGGCTCCGCGGGCTGCCGTGGACACTGGTCGTCTGATCCCAGACGGAGGCAGGGAGGGCCAGCTGGTGGGGCCTGCCGCTCACACAGCCCACCCGCCCTGGACCCGGGGCCCTGGCCGCAGGGCCCCCCCCCGAGGCGAGGTCCTTCTCCGCGGGGGTGGGGTGCTGCTCTCCCTGCGTCCTGTCCTCCGTGGCCCCCCATGGCTCTGAGGACCCGAGAGGCCGGCGCCTGCCTGGGCCTGGGAGGCCCAGTGGGGGTGGAGGGAGCCGGCCCCTGCCTGCCTCTGCACCCTCCCTTCGGCTGCCCCTTGGCCTCCGAGCCCAGCCGAGCCCTGGGACTTCCTCCAAGGCCTTGGGTGGGCTTGCGCCCAGGAGCCCCTGCCAGCAGCCCAGGGAACGGCGGGAACCGGGCCCTCCCTGGCCTCAGCCGGCCCCCGGTAGCCTCATCCTGCTTGGAGCGCCTCGGCTTCCCCCGGGGCGCTCCTTCTCGCGAGCCTGGGGCGCTCCTCGGCGGGGGGCTGCTGTGATGGCATGGCCCGCGAGGGGGACCGTCCTGGGCGTCCAGCGGCGGACAGAGCAGCGTCCAGCAGGCTTCGGGCCCGGCCTGACCCTCCCTCTAGACCCCGGGTGGGCGGCAGGGGACCGGGTCCATTGGGCTGGCGGTGCGGCTCCTTGCTGTGCTCGGGGCCCCGGCTCTCCCGCCCCAGACAGCCACCGGGCCCGCCCCCCACCCCCCATGCCGGGAGGTTCCCCCCCCACTCCACCCCACCCCACCCCACCCCACCCCGCGCCGCCCCCCCCACTCCACCCCCCACCCCCCACCCCCCACCCCCGTGGTTGTGGTCGCCAGCCTCTGGCCAATGCCCCTGCAGACCAGCCCCCGTTTTCCTCCCTGGCACTACCGAGGGGGGCCCGGCCCAGGGCTCTCCAGGAGCCCGCCGTGGGCTGAGTACGGCCGAGGACTGGGCAGGCAGGGCAGCCGGTGGTCGCCGTCCCTCCAGGACACGAGTGCCCCTGCACAGGGGCGGAAGGGGAGGCCCGGGAGCCGGGGAGCCGCGGAGGCCAAGGGCCAGGCCGGCCAGGCCCCAGGGCAGGGCGGGGCGATCCCAGCGTGCGGCCCTGAGGCACTGTCCCCACACCGCTCCACACTGTCCCGAAGCCCCCGAGCGCCAGCCCAGACCCCCGGGACATCCCCCCACCCACCCACACACACACACACTCCCCCCCGACCCCCGGGACACACCCCCGCGCCCTCACCCCCTCCACCCCTCCGCCCCCACCCCACCCCACCCCCCCGCCCCCCCGGACGCCGGGACACCCCCCCCCACTCCCCTCCCCTCCAGCAACGCGCGGCGCTCCCATCCCCCGGCAGCCCACCAGGTGGCGCTCGCTCCCACCCGGCCGCCGCGCCGACGCCCGTGACGTCAGCCGCCCGGCTCCATTTGAGCGCCTCTCGGCAGCCGAGAACTCGGACTTCCCGTGTGGCTCACAACATAACTACTCGGCGTTGCTTCTACAGTGGCTGTGGCTCGACCCCTAGCCTGGGAACCTCCATATGCCGCAGGTGCGGCCACTTGTTTTGCGCTCCCGCTCGCCTCCCCGGCCCGCCCCGGGCCCTTTCGCCTCGCCTTTTGCCCCGGCTCGCCCGCTGCCTTCGCCTGCCTCTCCCGAGCCCACCTCCCGCGCCCCGCACCCCCGACCCCCCGCGCCCCGCACCCCCACTCACACACGCGCTCCCACGCGCCCCCCGCAACCCTCACCCACACTCTCGCACCTCGCAATGCTCTCTCTTGCCTCAAGCCACCGACCCACAGCGGCCGCCACCTGCCCTAAGCGCCGCCACCGCAGCGCCCCCCACCGCCGCCGCCGCCGCCGCCGCCGCCGCCGCGTCCCTCCCGGGCCGGTCCGTGCCTCCTGCCCTCCCCGCCAGGCCCGCTCCCCCGCAGGGCCTGCTGCCCACCTGTGCTCTCCACCCACACCACACCCGCACATCCCTCGTGGCCCGACAGGTCCTTGAAGCTCACCCAAGACCCCCACTGGCCCCAGCAGCCCAGATCCAAAAAAAAAAAAAAAAAAAAAAAAGGCTCTCTCGGGATCACCTGAACCAGAGCTTGGAAAAACCCGCGGGGAAGATCGTTTGGGTTTCGTTGTTTGCAAAGGCTGGCGGGCTGGGGTGGGGGGGGGGGCGGACGGTGGCACCCCATGCCCGAGACGGCCCCGTCAGGTCGCTGGCGCTGACTTGAAGCCTGGGAGGATAGCCTCTTTCTGCACAGGGAACTGACTCGGGTTTGGAGCCCGCAGCTGAGGGCGCTGGGCGTGCGTCCTCAATCCTCCTGCGGTCAGCAATGCAGTGGCTTCGTCTGCTTTGAGTCGGAGGTCGATTCTTACGATTAAAGTCGAGCTGATGTCCAATGTTTCCTCCAGGGGTCTTGGTCCGCCAAGGGACCCACTCGCAGACATTTCCCCGCGCTGTACCGGCGGCTCCCGTGGCCCATCCATTCCACACAGCGCAGGTGGCATCCACAGAGCAGCCCAGGGGCCCATCCCCATCCATCCCAGGGCAGCCCCTTTCCCCCACCTGCCAAGCCCAAGTGTGTGCTCCTTGCCCACCGTCGGTTTCTGGAGTCTGCGGGTGGGTGTTTAGATAGCGCCATCCGTTGCGGCGTTTAGAGTCCACCAACAGGTGATGTCCTAGGGCACTTGTCTTTGCCTTTCTGGCTTCCTTCGCTTAGTATGAGGGTCTCTCGTTCCAGCCCCGCGGCGGCAGATGGCACTCGTTCTGCCGCTTTTTCCTGGCTGTGTGCGATGCCATCGCATGGATGTCCCCGGGCCTTCGAAGTGCACTCACCTGTCAGTGGACCTTTAGGTGGCTTCCAGATCTTGGCTCTGGTGAGTAGTGCGGCGACAGACAGAGGGGTGCCCGGGTCTGCTTCCGGGAAAGTTTGGTCCCGGTGAAATGGAGCTGTTTGGAGGCCGGCTTCGGTCTTTGTGTGGGCCGGCCCGTGTAGGGCTGCTTGGCTGAGACTCTGTCGAGGAGGGAGGCCTTCAGCCACCGGGGCCTCACGGGGCCTACCCGTGCGGCACCATCACAGAGCTCTCTGTCACTGCCCCTTGTGGGGGTGAGGGAAGGGGCGTGTTGGGGGGGGGCGTGTGTGTCGGGGGGGATGGTGGGCAAGGAGCACACACTTGGGCTTGGCGGGTGGGGGCGGGGGTGGGGGTGGGGGAAAGGGGCTGCCCTGGGATGGATGGGGATGGGCCCCTGGGCTGCTCTGTGGATGCCACCTGCGCTGTGTGGAATGGATGGGCCAGGGGAGCCGCCGGTACAGCGCGGGGAAATGTCTGCGAGTGGGTCCCTTGACTCTGTCGAGGAGGGAGGCCTTCAGCCACCGGGGCCTCACGGGGCCTCCCCGTGCGGCACCATCACAGAGCTCTCCGTCACTGCCCCTGGTGGGGGTGAGGGAAGGGGCGTGTTTGGGGGGTGGGGTGGGCGGGGTGTGTGCGCGCGCGCGTGCACGCACGCTGGCGGGCGTGGGTGTCCCGGGGCCTGGCCAGCCCTCCGCTAGAGATCAGCACGCGTGGATGCTGACGTGAGGACCAGCAGGGTGACAGGAGAGGCTGCCTGGTGGGTGACCGCGCTGGGCAGAGCCACAACCCGCTCGCCTTTCAGTTCTCCACCCAGGGGCCCCTCCTGCGAGCCACCCATAGGGGTCCCTGGTCCCTCCCTCAGACGTCGTCTCCACCACGGCCCGAGATCATCTTTCTTCTCCAGTGGGTTCCTTGTCTCTTGCGTACCACCCTCTCCACCCCCCACCCCCACCCCCACCCCCACCCCCACCCGGCTTGCCCTTGGACAGACGGCGAGAAGCTGACCGAGAGACCGAGACAGAGACAGGAGATGAGCCGAGGCCGGTGGGCAAATGGTGCAGAGAGGGCTTGTCCGACGCAGGGTTGCCCCAGAACTTCACACACACGCACGCACACACGGACACACACGCACAGACACACGCCCGCGCACACACACACACGCACACCAGCCCCGGCCCAGCGGCCCGGCGACCCCTCTCTGTGAACGGCCTTGAGGCCACGTGCCGGGCCACGCGGATCCCCCAGTGCCCGAGGGCCCTGGCGGCCCACAGGGATCCAAGGGCAAGGCGGGTGGGAGGCTGGCAGGGTCCACGTGCCACGAGAAGCATGGCTTGCAGGCACGACCTCTGCCCAGAGCCTGTTTCCGCCTGGGCCGACTCCTCCGGCCGCCTCCCAGGCCCACCCTCGCAGCCCTTGGGCCTCCCGGCGGCTCTCTGCGGGCGGGACCTCAGCTGTGGGCTCCGAACCCCTGGCCCTCCCCGGACCCGCGTCCCTCCCTTCCTGTGTCCGGGAAACCCCAGCGAAGCCTTCGGTGCCCGCCAGGCAGGCGGTGGGCCTGCCTTGGTCCGCTCCGTCCTTCCTGACGCGGAGGCGGCTGGTGCTGGGCCTTGCTTGGGCCCTCAGCCTGAGAAGGTCTGTCTTGCCCCAGGAGACCACCCGGCTCGTGTCCGGCCGCCGCCGCCGCCGCCGCCGCCGCCGCCAGGTCCAAGGCGGCCTCGGGGGGCAGGGACAGAGCCGGCCGGGTCTTGCCTCTCCTGCGTTCGCGTGCTTGGGGCTCAGGCCTGTCACCCTCTGGCCGCCGAAGCCCAGCCGCCGGCCCTGCGGTGAAGCCTGGGGCCGAGGGCCATGGCCCCAGCTTCCGGGGCTCGGCTCCGCGGGCTGCCGTGGACACTGGTCGTCTGATCCCAGACGGAGGCAGGGAGGGCCAGCTGGTGGGGCCTGCCGCTCACACAGCCCACCCGCCCTGGACCCGGGGCCCTGGCCGCAGGGCCCCCCCCCGAGGCGAGGTCCTTCTCCGCGGGGGTGGGGTGCTGCTCTCCCTGCGTCCTGTCCTCCGTGGCCCCCCATGGCTCTGAGGACCCGAGAGGCCGGCGCCTGCCTGGGCCTGGGAGGCCCAGTGGGGGTGGAGGGAGCCGGCCCCTGCCTGCCTCTGCACCCTCCCTTCGGCTGCCCCTTGGCCTCCGAGCCCAGCCGAGCCCTGGGACTTCCTCCAAGGCCTTGGGTGGGCTTGCGCCCAGGAGCCCCTGCCAGCAGCCCAGGGAACGGCGGGAACCGGGCCCTCCCTGGCCTCAGCCGGCCCCCGGTAGCCTCATCCTGCTTGGAGCGCCTCGGCTTCCCCCGGGGCGCTCCTTCTCGCGAGCCTGGGGCGCTCCTCGGCGGGGGGCTGCTGTGATGGCATGGCCCGCGAGGGGGACCGTCCTGGGCGTCCAGCGGCGGACAGAGCAGCGTCCAGCAGGCTTCGGGCCCGGCCTGACCCTCCCTCTAGACCCCGGGTGGGCGGCAGGGGACCGGGTCCATTGGGCTGGCGGTGCGGCTCCTTGCTGTGCTCGGGGCCCCGGCTCTCCCGCCCCAGACAGCCACCGGGCCCGCCCCCCACCCCCCATGCCGGGAGGTTCCCCCCCCACTCCACCCCACCCCACCCCACCCCACCCCGCGCCGCCCCCCCCACTCCACCCCCCACCCCCCACCCCCCACCCCCGTGGTTGTGGTCGCCAGCCTCTGGCCAATGCCCCTGCAGACCAGCCCCCGTTTTCCTCCCTGGCACTACCGAGGGGGGCCCGGCCCAGGGCTCTCCAGGAGCCCGCCGTGGGCTGAGTACGGCCGAGGACTGGGCAGGCAGGGCAGCCGGTGGTCGCCGTCCCTCCAGGACACGAGTGCCCCTGCACAGGGGCGGAAGGGGAGGCCCGGGAGCCGGGGAGCCGCGGAGGCCAAGGGCCAGGCCGGCCAGGCCCCAGGGCAGGGCGGGGCGATCCCAGCGTGCGGCCCTGAGGCACTGTCCCCACACCGCTCCACACTGTCCCGAAGCCCCCGAGCGCCAGCCCAGACCCCCGGGACATCCCCCCACCCACCCACACACACACACACTCCCCCCCGACCCCCGGGACACACCCCCGCGCCCTCACCCCCTCCACCCCTCCGCCCCCACCCCACCCCACCCCCCCGCCCCCCCGGACGCCGGGACACCCCCCCCCACTCCCCTCCCCTCCAGCAACGCGCGGCGCTCCCATCCCCCGGCAGCCCACCAGGTGGCGCTCGCTCCCACCCGGCCGCCGCGCCGACGCCCGTGACGTCAGCCGCCCGGCTCCATTTGAGCGCCTCTCGGCAGCCGAGAACTCGGACTTCCCGTGTGGCTCACAACATAACTACTCGGCGTTGCTTCTACAGTGGCTGTGGCTCGACCCCTAGCCTGGGAACCTCCATATGCCGCAGGTGCGGCCACTTGTTTTGCGCTCCCGCTCGCCTCCCCGGCCCGCCCCGGGCCCTTTCGCCTCGCCTTTTGCCCCGGCTCGCCCGCTGCCTTCGCCTGCCTCTCCCGAGCCCACCTCCCGCGCCCCGCACCCCCGACCCCCCGCGCCCCGCACCCCCACTCACACACGCGCTCCCACGCGCCCCCCGCAACCCTCACCCACACTCTCGCACCTCGCAATGCTCTCTCTTGCCTCAAGCCACCGACCCACAGCGGCCGCCACCTGCCCTAAGCGCCGCCACCGCAGCGCCCCCCACCGCCGCCGCCGCCGCCGCCGCCGCCGCCGCGTCCCTCCCGGGCCGGTCCGTGCCTCCTGCCCTCCCCGCCAGGCCCGCTCCCCCGCAGGGCCTGCTGCCCACCTGTGCTCTCCACCCACACCACACCCGCACATCCCTCGTGGCCCGACAGGTCCTTGAAGCTCACCCAAGACCCCCACTGGCCCCAGCAGCCCAGATCCAAAAAAAAAAAAAAAAAAAAAAAAGGCTCTCTCGGGATCACCTGAACCAGAGCTTGGAAAAACCCGCGGGGAAGATCGTTTGGGTTTCGTTGTTTGCAAAGGCTGGCGGGCTGGGGTGGGGGGGGGGGCGGACGGTGGCACCCCATGCCCGAGACGGCCCCGTCAGGTCGCTGGCGCTGACTTGAAGCCTGGGAGGATAGCCTCTTTCTGCACAGGGAACTGACTCGGGTTTGGAGCCCGCAGCTGAGGGCGCTGGGCGTGCGTCCTCAATCCTCCTGCGGTCAGCAATGCAGTGGCTTCGTCTGCTTTGAGTCGGAGGTCGATTCTTACGATTAAAGTCGAGCTGATGTCCAATGTTTCCTCCAGGGGTCTTGGTCCGCCAAGGGACCCACTCGCAGACATTTCCCCGCGCTGTACCGGCGGCTCCCGTGGCCCATCCATTCCACACAGCGCAGGTGGCATCCACAGAGCAGCCCAGGGGCCCATCCCCATCCATCCCAGGGCAGCCCCTTTCCCCCACCTGCCAAGCCCAAGTGTGTGCTCCTTGCCCACCGTCGGTTTCTGGAGTCTGCGGGTGGGTGTTTAGATAGCGCCATCCGTTGCGGCGTTTAGAGTCCACCAACAGGTGATGTCCTAGGGCACTTGTCTTTGCCTTTCTGGCTTCCTTCGCTTAGTATGAGGGTCTCTCGTTCCAGCCCCGCGGCGGCAGATGGCACTCGTTCTGCCGCTTTTTCCTGGCTGTGTGCGATGCCATCGCATGGATGTCCCCGGGCCTTCGAAGTGCACTCACCTGTCAGTGGACCTTTAGGTGGCTTCCAGATCTTGGCTCTGGTGAGTAGTGCGGCGACAGACAGAGGGGTGCCCGGGTCTGCTTCCGGGAAAGTTTGGTCCCGGTGAAATGGAGCTGTTTGGAGGCCGGCTTCGGTCTTTGTGTGGGCCGGCCCGTGTAGGGCTGCTTGGCTGAGACTCTGTCGAGGAGGGAGGCCTTCAGCCACCGGGGCCTCACGGGGCCTACCCGTGCGGCACCATCACAGAGCTCTCTGTCACTGCCCCTTGTGGGGGTGAGGGAAGGGGCGTGTTGGGGGGGGGCGTGTGTGTCGGGGGGGATGGTGGGCAAGGAGCACACACTTGGGCTTGGCGGGTGGGGGCGGGGGTGGGGGTGGGGGAAAGGGGCTGCCCTGGGATGGATGGGGATGGGCCCCTGGGCTGCTCTGTGGATGCCACCTGCGCTGTGTGGAATGGATGGGCCAGGGGAGCCGCCGGTACAGCGCGGGGAAATGTCTGCGAGTGGGTCCCTTGACTCTGTCGAGGAGGGAGGCCTTCAGCCACCGGGGCCTCACGGGGCCTCCCCGTGCGGCACCATCACAGAGCTCTCCGTCACTGCCCCTGGTGGGGGTGAGGGAAGGGGCGTGTTTGGGGGGTGGGGTGGGCGGGGTGTGTGCGCGCGCGCGTGCACGCACGCTGGCGGGCGTGGGTGTCCCGGGGCCTGGCCAGCCCTCCGCTAGAGATCAGCACGCGTGGATGCTGACGTGAGGACCAGCAGGGTGACAGGAGAGGCTGCCTGGTGGGTGACCGCGCTGGGCAGAGCCACAACCCGCTCGCCTTTCAGTTCTCCACCCAGGGGCCCCTCCTGCGAGCCACCCATAGGGGTCCCTGGTCCCTCCCTCAGACGTCGTCTCCACCACGGCCCGAGATCATCTTTCTTCTCCAGTGGGTTCCTTGTCTCTTGCGTACCACCCTCTCCACCCCCCACCCCCACCCCCACCCCCACCCCCACCCGGCTTGCCCTTGGACAGACGGCGAGAAGCTGACCGAGAGACCGAGACAGAGACAGGAGATGAGCCGAGGCCGGTGGGCAAATGGTGCAGAGAGGGCTTGTCCGACGCAGGGTTGCCCCAGAACTTCACACACACGCACGCACACACGGACACACACGCACAGACACACGCCCGCGCACACACACACACGCACACCAGCCCCGGCCCAGCGGCCCGGCGACCCCTCTCTGTGAACGGCCTTGAGGCCACGTGCCGGGCCACGCGGATCCCCCAGTGCCCGAGGGCCCTGGCGGCCCACAGGGATCCAAGGGCAAGGCGGGTGGGAGGCTGGCAGGGTCCACGTGCCACGAGAAGCATGGCTTGCAGGCACGACCTCTGCCCAGAGCCTGTTTCCGCCTGGGCCGACTCCTCCGGCCGCCTCCCAGGCCCACCCTCGCAGCCCTTGGGCCTCCCGGCGGCTCTCTGCGGGCGGGACCTCAGCTGTGGGCTCCGAACCCCTGGCCCTCCCCGGACCCGCGTCCCTCCCTTCCTGTGTCCGGGAAACCCCAGCGAAGCCTTCGGTGCCCGCCAGGCAGGCGGTGGGCCTGCCTTGGTCCGCTCCGTCCTTCCTGACGCGGAGGCGGCTGGTGCTGGGCCTTGCTTGGGCCCTCAGCCTGAGAAGGTCTGTCTTGCCCCAGGAGACCACCCGGCTCGTGTCCGGCCGCCGCCGCCGCCGCCGCCGCCGCCGCCAGGTCCAAGGCGGCCTCGGGGGGCAGGGACAGAGCCGGCCGGGTCTTGCCTCTCCTGCGTTCGCGTGCTTGGGGCTCAGGCCTGTCACCCTCTGGCCGCCGAAGCCCAGCCGCCGGCCCTGCGGTGAAGCCTGGGGCCGAGGGCCATGGCCCCAGCTTCCGGGGCTCGGCTCCGCGGGCTGCCGTGGACACTGGTCGTCTGATCCCAGACGGAGGCAGGGAGGGCCAGCTGGTGGGGCCTGCCGCTCACACAGCCCACCCGCCCTGGACCCGGGGCCCTGGCCGCAGGGCCCCCCCCCGAGGCGAGGTCCTTCTCCGCGGGGGTGGGGTGCTGCTCTCCCTGCGTCCTGTCCTCCGTGGCCCCCCATGGCTCTGAGGACCCGAGAGGCCGGCGCCTGCCTGGGCCTGGGAGGCCCAGTGGGGGTGGAGGGAGCCGGCCCCTGCCTGCCTCTGCACCCTCCCTTCGGCTGCCCCTTGGCCTCCGAGCCCAGCCGAGCCCTGGGACTTCCTCCAAGGCCTTGGGTGGGCTTGCGCCCAGGAGCCCCTGCCAGCAGCCCAGGGAACGGCGGGAACCGGGCCCTCCCTGGCCTCAGCCGGCCCCCGGTAGCCTCATCCTGCTTGGAGCGCCTCGGCTTCCCCCGGGGCGCTCCTTCTCGCGAGCCTGGGGCGCTCCTCGGCGGGGGGCTGCTGTGATGGCATGGCCCGCGAGGGGGACCGTCCTGGGCGTCCAGCGGCGGACAGAGCAGCGTCCAGCAGGCTTCGGGCCCGGCCTGACCCTCCCTCTAGACCCCGGGTGGGCGGCAGGGGACCGGGTCCATTGGGCTGGCGGTGCGGCTCCTTGCTGTGCTCGGGGCCCCGGCTCTCCCGCCCCAGACAGCCACCGGGCCCGCCCCCCACCCCCCATGCCGGGAGGTTCCCCCCCCACTCCACCCCACCCCACCCCACCCCACCCCGCGCCGCCCCCCCCACTCCACCCCCCACCCCCCACCCCCCACCCCCGTGGTTGTGGTCGCCAGCCTCTGGCCAATGCCCCTGCAGACCAGCCCCCGTTTTCCTCCCTGGCACTACCGAGGGGGGCCCGGCCCAGGGCTCTCCAGGAGCCCGCCGTGGGCTGAGTACGGCCGAGGACTGGGCAGGCAGGGCAGCCGGTGGTCGCCGTCCCTCCAGGACACGAGTGCCCCTGCACAGGGGCGGAAGGGGAGGCCCGGGAGCCGGGGAGCCGCGGAGGCCAAGGGCCAGGCCGGCCAGGCCCCAGGGCAGGGCGGGGCGATCCCAGCGTGCGGCCCTGAGGCACTGTCCCCACACCGCTCCACACTGTCCCGAAGCCCCCGAGCGCCAGCCCAGACCCCCGGGACATCCCCCCACCCACCCACACACACACACACTCCCCCCCGACCCCCGGGACACACCCCCGCGCCCTCACCCCCTCCACCCCTCCGCCCCCACCCCACCCCACCCCCCCGCCCCCCCGGACGCCGGGACACCCCCCCCCACTCCCCTCCCCTCCAGCAACGCGCGGCGCTCCCATCCCCCGGCAGCCCACCAGGTGGCGCTCGCTCCCACCCGGCCGCCGCGCCGACGCCCGTGACGTCAGCCGCCCGGCTCCATTTGAGCGCCTCTCGGCAGCCGAGAACTCGGACTTCCCGTGTGGCTCACAACATAACTACTCGGCGTTGCTTCTACAGTGGCTGTGGCTCGACCCCTAGCCTGGGAACCTCCATATGCCGCAGGTGCGGCCACTTGTTTTGCGCTCCCGCTCGCCTCCCCGGCCCGCCCCGGGCCCTTTCGCCTCGCCTTTTGCCCCGGCTCGCCCGCTGCCTTCGCCTGCCTCTCCCGAGCCCACCTCCCGCGCCCCGCACCCCCGACCCCCCGCGCCCCGCACCCCCACTCACACACGCGCTCCCACGCGCCCCCCGCAACCCTCACCCACACTCTCGCACCTCGCAATGCTCTCTCTTGCCTCAAGCCACCGACCCACAGCGGCCGCCACCTGCCCTAAGCGCCGCCACCGCAGCGCCCCCCACCGCCGCCGCCGCCGCCGCCGCCGCCGCCGCGTCCCTCCCGGGCCGGTCCGTGCCTCCTGCCCTCCCCGCCAGGCCCGCTCCCCCGCAGGGCCTGCTGCCCACCTGTGCTCTCCACCCACACCACACCCGCACATCCCTCGTGGCCCGACAGGTCCTTGAAGCTCACCCAAGACCCCCACTGGCCCCAGCAGCCCAGATCCAAAAAAAAAAAAAAAAAAAAAAAAGGCTCTCTCGGGATCACCTGAACCAGAGCTTGGAAAAACCCGCGGGGAAGATCGTTTGGGTTTCGTTGTTTGCAAAGGCTGGCGGGCTGGGGTGGGGGGGGGGGCGGACGGTGGCACCCCATGCCCGAGACGGCCCCGTCAGGTCGCTGGCGCTGACTTGAAGCCTGGGAGGATAGCCTCTTTCTGCACAGGGAACTGACTCGGGTTTGGAGCCCGCAGCTGAGGGCGCTGGGCGTGCGTCCTCAATCCTCCTGCGGTCAGCAATGCAGTGGCTTCGTCTGCTTTGAGTCGGAGGTCGATTCTTACGATTAAAGTCGAGCTGATGTCCAATGTTTCCTCCAGGGGTCTTGGTCCGCCAAGGGACCCACTCGCAGACATTTCCCCGCGCTGTACCGGCGGCTCCCGTGGCCCATCCATTCCACACAGCGCAGGTGGCATCCACAGAGCAGCCCAGGGGCCCATCCCCATCCATCCCAGGGCAGCCCCTTTCCCCCACCTGCCAAGCCCAAGTGTGTGCTCCTTGCCCACCGTCGGTTTCTGGAGTCTGCGGGTGGGTGTTTAGATAGCGCCATCCGTTGCGGCGTTTAGAGTCCACCAACAGGTGATGTCCTAGGGCACTTGTCTTTGCCTTTCTGGCTTCCTTCGCTTAGTATGAGGGTCTCTCGTTCCAGCCCCGCGGCGGCAGATGGCACTCGTTCTGCCGCTTTTTCCTGGCTGTGTGCGATGCCATCGCATGGATGTCCCCGGGCCTTCGAAGTGCACTCACCTGTCAGTGGACCTTTAGGTGGCTTCCAGATCTTGGCTCTGGTGAGTAGTGCGGCGACAGACAGAGGGGTGCCCGGGTCTGCTTCCGGGAAAGTTTGGTCCCGGTGAAATGGAGCTGTTTGGAGGCCGGCTTCGGTCTTTGTGTGGGCCGGCCCGTGTAGGGCTGCTTGGCTGAGACTCTGTCGAGGAGGGAGGCCTTCAGCCACCGGGGCCTCACGGGGCCTACCCGTGCGGCACCATCACAGAGCTCTCTGTCACTGCCCCTTGTGGGGGTGAGGGAAGGGGCGTGTTGGGGGGGGGCGTGTGTGTCGGGGGGGATGGTGGGCAAGGAGCACACACTTGGGCTTGGCGGGTGGGGGCGGGGGTGGGGGTGGGGGAAAGGGGCTGCCCTGGGATGGATGGGGATGGGCCCCTGGGCTGCTCTGTGGATGCCACCTGCGCTGTGTGGAATGGATGGGCCAGGGGAGCCGCCGGTACAGCGCGGGGAAATGTCTGCGAGTGGGTCCCTTGACTCTGTCGAGGAGGGAGGCCTTCAGCCACCGGGGCCTCACGGGGCCTCCCCGTGCGGCACCATCACAGAGCTCTCCGTCACTGCCCCTGGTGGGGGTGAGGGAAGGGGCGTGTTTGGGGGGTGGGGTGGGCGGGGTGTGTGCGCGCGCGCGTGCACGCACGCTGGCGGGCGTGGGTGTCCCGGGGCCTGGCCAGCCCTCCGCTAGAGATCAGCACGCGTGGATGCTGACGTGAGGACCAGCAGGGTGACAGGAGAGGCTGCCTGGTGGGTGACCGCGCTGGGCAGAGCCACAACCCGCTCGCCTTTCAGTTCTCCACCCAGGGGCCCCTCCTGCGAGCCACCCATAGGGGTCCCTGGTCCCTCCCTCAGACGTCGTCTCCACCACGGCCCGAGATCATCTTTCTTCTCCAGTGGGTTCCTTGTCTCTTGCGTACCACCCTCTCCACCCCCCACCCCCACCCCCACCCCCACCCCCACCCGGCTTGCCCTTGGACAGACGGCGAGAAGCTGACCGAGAGACCGAGACAGAGACAGGAGATGAGCCGAGGCCGGTGGGCAAATGGTGCAGAGAGGGCTTGTCCGACGCAGGGTTGCCCCAGAACTTCACACACACGCACGCACACACGGACACACACGCACAGACACACGCCCGCGCACACACACACACGCACACCAGCCCCGGCCCAGCGGCCCGGCGACCCCTCTCTGTGAACGGCCTTGAGGCCACGTGCCGGGCCACGCGGATCCCCCAGTGCCCGAGGGCCCTGGCGGCCCACAGGGATCCAAGGGCAAGGCGGGTGGGAGGCTGGCAGGGTCCACGTGCCACGAGAAGCATGGCTTGCAGGCACGACCTCTGCCCAGAGCCTGTTTCCGCCTGGGCCGACTCCTCCGGCCGCCTCCCAGGCCCACCCTCGCAGCCCTTGGGCCTCCCGGCGGCTCTCTGCGGGCGGGACCTCAGCTGTGGGCTCCGAACCCCTGGCCCTCCCCGGACCCGCGTCCCTCCCTTCCTGTGTCCGGGAAACCCCAGCGAAGCCTTCGGTGCCCGCCAGGCAGGCGGTGGGCCTGCCTTGGTCCGCTCCGTCCTTCCTGACGCGGAGGCGGCTGGTGCTGGGCCTTGCTTGGGCCCTCAGCCTGAGAAGGTCTGTCTTGCCCCAGGAGACCACCCGGCTCGTGTCCGGCCGCCGCCGCCGCCGCCGCCGCCGCCGCCAGGTCCAAGGCGGCCTCGGGGGGCAGGGACAGAGCCGGCCGGGTCTTGCCTCTCCTGCGTTCGCGTGCTTGGGGCTCAGGCCTGTCACCCTCTGGCCGCCGAAGCCCAGCCGCCGGCCCTGCGGTGAAGCCTGGGGCCGAGGGCCATGGCCCCAGCTTCCGGGGCTCGGCTCCGCGGGCTGCCGTGGACACTGGTCGTCTGATCCCAGACGGAGGCAGGGAGGGCCAGCTGGTGGGGCCTGCCGCTCACACAGCCCACCCGCCCTGGACCCGGGGCCCTGGCCGCAGGGCCCCCCCCCGAGGCGAGGTCCTTCTCCGCGGGGGTGGGGTGCTGCTCTCCCTGCGTCCTGTCCTCCGTGGCCCCCCATGGCTCTGAGGACCCGAGAGGCCGGCGCCTGCCTGGGCCTGGGAGGCCCAGTGGGGGTGGAGGGAGCCGGCCCCTGCCTGCCTCTGCACCCTCCCTTCGGCTGCCCCTTGGCCTCCGAGCCCAGCCGAGCCCTGGGACTTCCTCCAAGGCCTTGGGTGGGCTTGCGCCCAGGAGCCCCTGCCAGCAGCCCAGGGAACGGCGGGAACCGGGCCCTCCCTGGCCTCAGCCGGCCCCCGGTAGCCTCATCCTGCTTGGAGCGCCTCGGCTTCCCCCGGGGCGCTCCTTCTCGCGAGCCTGGGGCGCTCCTCGGCGGGGGGCTGCTGTGATGGCATGGCCCGCGAGGGGGACCGTCCTGGGCGTCCAGCGGCGGACAGAGCAGCGTCCAGCAGGCTTCGGGCCCGGCCTGACCCTCCCTCTAGACCCCGGGTGGGCGGCAGGGGACCGGGTCCATTGGGCTGGCGGTGCGGCTCCTTGCTGTGCTCGGGGCCCCGGCTCTCCCGCCCCAGACAGCCACCGGGCCCGCCCCCCACCCCCCATGCCGGGAGGTTCCCCCCCCACTCCACCCCACCCCACCCCACCCCACCCCGCGCCGCCCCCCCCACTCCACCCCCCACCCCCCACCCCCCACCCCCGTGGTTGTGGTCGCCAGCCTCTGGCCAATGCCCCTGCAGACCAGCCCCCGTTTTCCTCCCTGGCACTACCGAGGGGGGCCCGGCCCAGGGCTCTCCAGGAGCCCGCCGTGGGCTGAGTACGGCCGAGGACTGGGCAGGCAGGGCAGCCGGTGGTCGCCGTCCCTCCAGGACACGAGTGCCCCTGCACAGGGGCGGAAGGGGAGGCCCGGGAGCCGGGGAGCCGCGGAGGCCAAGGGCCAGGCCGGCCAGGCCCCAGGGCAGGGCGGGGCGATCCCAGCGTGCGGCCCTGAGGCACTGTCCCCACACCGCTCCACACTGTCCCGAAGCCCCCGAGCGCCAGCCCAGACCCCCGGGACATCCCCCCACCCACCCACACACACACACACTCCCCCCCGACCCCCGGGACACACCCCCGCGCCCTCACCCCCTCCACCCCTCCGCCCCCACCCCACCCCACCCCCCCGCCCCCCCGGACGCCGGGACACCCCCCCCCACTCCCCTCCCCTCCAGCAACGCGCGGCGCTCCCATCCCCCGGCAGCCCACCAGGTGGCGCTCGCTCCCACCCGGCCGCCGCGCCGACGCCCGTGACGTCAGCCGCCCGGCTCCATTTGAGCGCCTCTCGGCAGCCGAGAACTCGGACTTCCCGTGTGGCTCACAACATAACTACTCGGCGTTGCTTCTACAGTGGCTGTGGCTCGACCCCTAGCCTGGGAACCTCCATATGCCGCAGGTGCGGCCACTTGTTTTGCGCTCCCGCTCGCCTCCCCGGCCCGCCCCGGGCCCTTTCGCCTCGCCTTTTGCCCCGGCTCGCCCGCTGCCTTCGCCTGCCTCTCCCGAGCCCACCTCCCGCGCCCCGCACCCCCGACCCCCCGCGCCCCGCACCCCCACTCACACACGCGCTCCCACGCGCCCCCCGCAACCCTCACCCACACTCTCGCACCTCGCAATGCTCTCTCTTGCCTCAAGCCACCGACCCACAGCGGCCGCCACCTGCCCTAAGCGCCGCCACCGCAGCGCCCCCCACCGCCGCCGCCGCCGCCGCCGCCGCCGCCGCGTCCCTCCCGGGCCGGTCCGTGCCTCCTGCCCTCCCCGCCAGGCCCGCTCCCCCGCAGGGCCTGCTGCCCACCTGTGCTCTCCACCCACACCACACCCGCACATCCCTCGTGGCCCGACAGGTCCTTGAAGCTCACCCAAGACCCCCACTGGCCCCAGCAGCCCAGATCCAAAAAAAAAAAAAAAAAAAAAAAAGGCTCTCTCGGGATCACCTGAACCAGAGCTTGGAAAAACCCGCGGGGAAGATCGTTTGGGTTTCGTTGTTTGCAAAGGCTGGCGGGCTGGGGTGGGGGGGGGGGCGGACGGTGGCACCCCATGCCCGAGACGGCCCCGTCAGGTCGCTGGCGCTGACTTGAAGCCTGGGAGGATAGCCTCTTTCTGCACAGGGAACTGACTCGGGTTTGGAGCCCGCAGCTGAGGGCGCTGGGCGTGCGTCCTCAATCCTCCTGCGGTCAGCAATGCAGTGGCTTCGTCTGCTTTGAGTCGGAGGTCGATTCTTACGATTAAAGTCGAGCTGATGTCCAATGTTTCCTCCAGGGGTCTTGGTCCGCCAAGGGACCCACTCGCAGACATTTCCCCGCGCTGTACCGGCGGCTCCCGTGGCCCATCCATTCCACACAGCGCAGGTGGCATCCACAGAGCAGCCCAGGGGCCCATCCCCATCCATCCCAGGGCAGCCCCTTTCCCCCACCTGCCAAGCCCAAGTGTGTGCTCCTTGCCCACCGTCGGTTTCTGGAGTCTGCGGGTGGGTGTTTAGATAGCGCCATCCGTTGCGGCGTTTAGAGTCCACCAACAGGTGATGTCCTAGGGCACTTGTCTTTGCCTTTCTGGCTTCCTTCGCTTAGTATGAGGGTCTCTCGTTCCAGCCCCGCGGCGGCAGATGGCACTCGTTCTGCCGCTTTTTCCTGGCTGTGTGCGATGCCATCGCATGGATGTCCCCGGGCCTTCGAAGTGCACTCACCTGTCAGTGGACCTTTAGGTGGCTTCCAGATCTTGGCTCTGGTGAGTAGTGCGGCGACAGACAGAGGGGTGCCCGGGTCTGCTTCCGGGAAAGTTTGGTCCCGGTGAAATGGAGCTGTTTGGAGGCCGGCTTCGGTCTTTGTGTGGGCCGGCCCGTGTAGGGCTGCTTGGCTGAGACTCTGTCGAGGAGGGAGGCCTTCAGCCACCGGGGCCTCACGGGGCCTACCCGTGCGGCACCATCACAGAGCTCTCTGTCACTGCCCCTTGTGGGGGTGAGGGAAGGGGCGTGTTGGGGGGGGGCGTGTGTGTCGGGGGGGATGGTGGGCAAGGAGCACACACTTGGGCTTGGCGGGTGGGGGCGGGGGTGGGGGTGGGGGAAAGGGGCTGCCCTGGGATGGATGGGGATGGGCCCCTGGGCTGCTCTGTGGATGCCACCTGCGCTGTGTGGAATGGATGGGCCAGGGGAGCCGCCGGTACAGCGCGGGGAAATGTCTGCGAGTGGGTCCCTTGACTCTGTCGAGGAGGGAGGCCTTCAGCCACCGGGGCCTCACGGGGCCTCCCCGTGCGGCACCATCACAGAGCTCTCCGTCACTGCCCCTGGTGGGGGTGAGGGAAGGGGCGTGTTTGGGGGGTGGGGTGGGCGGGGTGTGTGCGCGCGCGCGTGCACGCACGCTGGCGGGCGTGGGTGTCCCGGGGCCTGGCCAGCCCTCCGCTAGAGATCAGCACGCGTGGATGCTGACGTGAGGACCAGCAGGGTGACAGGAGAGGCTGCCTGGTGGGTGACCGCGCTGGGCAGAGCCACAACCCGCTCGCCTTTCAGTTCTCCACCCAGGGGCCCCTCCTGCGAGCCACCCATAGGGGTCCCTGGTCCCTCCCTCAGACGTCGTCTCCACCACGGCCCGAGATCATCTTTCTTCTCCAGTGGGTTCCTTGTCTCTTGCGTACCACCCTCTCCACCCCCCACCCCCACCCCCACCCCCACCCCCACCCGGCTTGCCCTTGGACAGACGGCGAGAAGCTGACCGAGAGACCGAGACAGAGACAGGAGATGAGCCGAGGCCGGTGGGCAAATGGTGCAGAGAGGGCTTGTCCGACGCAGGGTTGCCCCAGAACTTCACACACACGCACGCACACACGGACACACACGCACAGACACACGCCCGCGCACACACACACACGCACACCAGCCCCGGCCCAGCGGCCCGGCGACCCCTCTCTGTGAACGGCCTTGAGGCCACGTGCCGGGCCACGCGGATCCCCCAGTGCCCGAGGGCCCTGGCGGCCCACAGGGATCCAAGGGCAAGGCGGGTGGGAGGCTGGCAGGGTCCACGTGCCACGAGAAGCATGGCTTGCAGGCACGACCTCTGCCCAGAGCCTGTTTCCGCCTGGGCCGACTCCTCCGGCCGCCTCCCAGGCCCACCCTCGCAGCCCTTGGGCCTCCCGGCGGCTCTCTGCGGGCGGGACCTCAGCTGTGGGCTCCGAACCCCTGGCCCTCCCCGGACCCGCGTCCCTCCCTTCCTGTGTCCGGGAAACCCCAGCGAAGCCTTCGGTGCCCGCCAGGCAGGCGGTGGGCCTGCCTTGGTCCGCTCCGTCCTTCCTGACGCGGAGGCGGCTGGTGCTGGGCCTTGCTTGGGCCCTCAGCCTGAGAAGGTCTGTCTTGCCCCAGGAGACCACCCGGCTCGTGTCCGGCCGCCGCCGCCGCCGCCGCCGCCGCCGCCAGGTCCAAGGCGGCCTCGGGGGGCAGGGACAGAGCCGGCCGGGTCTTGCCTCTCCTGCGTTCGCGTGCTTGGGGCTCAGGCCTGTCACCCTCTGGCCGCCGAAGCCCAGCCGCCGGCCCTGCGGTGAAGCCTGGGGCCGAGGGCCATGGCCCCAGCTTCCGGGGCTCGGCTCCGCGGGCTGCCGTGGACACTGGTCGTCTGATCCCAGACGGAGGCAGGGAGGGCCAGCTGGTGGGGCCTGCCGCTCACACAGCCCACCCGCCCTGGACCCGGGGCCCTGGCCGCAGGGCCCCCCCCCGAGGCGAGGTCCTTCTCCGCGGGGGTGGGGTGCTGCTCTCCCTGCGTCCTGTCCTCCGTGGCCCCCCATGGCTCTGAGGACCCGAGAGGCCGGCGCCTGCCTGGGCCTGGGAGGCCCAGTGGGGGTGGAGGGAGCCGGCCCCTGCCTGCCTCTGCACCCTCCCTTCGGCTGCCCCTTGGCCTCCGAGCCCAGCCGAGCCCTGGGACTTCCTCCAAGGCCTTGGGTGGGCTTGCGCCCAGGAGCCCCTGCCAGCAGCCCAGGGAACGGCGGGAACCGGGCCCTCCCTGGCCTCAGCCGGCCCCCGGTAGCCTCATCCTGCTTGGAGCGCCTCGGCTTCCCCCGGGGCGCTCCTTCTCGCGAGCCTGGGGCGCTCCTCGGCGGGGGGCTGCTGTGATGGCATGGCCCGCGAGGGGGACCGTCCTGGGCGTCCAGCGGCGGACAGAGCAGCGTCCAGCAGGCTTCGGGCCCGGCCTGACCCTCCCTCTAGACCCCGGGTGGGCGGCAGGGGACCGGGTCCATTGGGCTGGCGGTGCGGCTCCTTGCTGTGCTCGGGGCCCCGGCTCTCCCGCCCCAGACAGCCACCGGGCCCGCCCCCCACCCCCCATGCCGGGAGGTTCCCCCCCCACTCCACCCCACCCCACCCCACCCCACCCCGCGCCGCCCCCCCCACTCCACCCCCCACCCCCCACCCCCCACCCCCGTGGTTGTGGTCGCCAGCCTCTGGCCAATGCCCCTGCAGACCAGCCCCCGTTTTCCTCCCTGGCACTACCGAGGGGGGCCCGGCCCAGGGCTCTCCAGGAGCCCGCCGTGGGCTGAGTACGGCCGAGGACTGGGCAGGCAGGGCAGCCGGTGGTCGCCGTCCCTCCAGGACACGAGTGCCCCTGCACAGGGGCGGAAGGGGAGGCCCGGGAGCCGGGGAGCCGCGGAGGCCAAGGGCCAGGCCGGCCAGGCCCCAGGGCAGGGCGGGGCGATCCCAGCGTGCGGCCCTGAGGCACTGTCCCCACACCGCTCCACACTGTCCCGAAGCCCCCGAGCGCCAGCCCAGACCCCCGGGACATCCCCCCACCCACCCACACACACACACACTCCCCCCCGACCCCCGGGACACACCCCCGCGCCCTCACCCCCTCCACCCCTCCGCCCCCACCCCACCCCACCCCCCCGCCCCCCCGGACGCCGGGACACCCCCCCCCACTCCCCTCCCCTCCAGCAACGCGCGGCGCTCCCATCCCCCGGCAGCCCACCAGGTGGCGCTCGCTCCCACCCGGCCGCCGCGCCGACGCCCGTGACGTCAGCCGCCCGGCTCCATTTGAGCGCCTCTCGGCAGCCGAGAACTCGGACTTCCCGTGTGGCTCACAACATAACTACTCGGCGTTGCTTCTACAGTGGCTGTGGCTCGACCCCTAGCCTGGGAACCTCCATATGCCGCAGGTGCGGCCACTTGTTTTGCGCTCCCGCTCGCCTCCCCGGCCCGCCCCGGGCCCTTTCGCCTCGCCTTTTGCCCCGGCTCGCCCGCTGCCTTCGCCTGCCTCTCCCGAGCCCACCTCCCGCGCCCCGCACCCCCGACCCCCCGCGCCCCGCACCCCCACTCACACACGCGCTCCCACGCGCCCCCCGCAACCCTCACCCACACTCTCGCACCTCGCAATGCTCTCTCTTGCCTCAAGCCACCGACCCACAGCGGCCGCCACCTGCCCTAAGCGCCGCCACCGCAGCGCCCCCCACCGCCGCCGCCGCCGCCGCCGCCGCCGCCGCGTCCCTCCCGGGCCGGTCCGTGCCTCCTGCCCTCCCCGCCAGGCCCGCTCCCCCGCAGGGCCTGCTGCCCACCTGTGCTCTCCACCCACACCACACCCGCACATCCCTCGTGGCCCGACAGGTCCTTGAAGCTCACCCAAGACCCCCACTGGCCCCAGCAGCCCAGATCCAAAAAAAAAAAAAAAAAAAAAAAAGGCTCTCTCGGGATCACCTGAACCAGAGCTTGGAAAAACCCGCGGGGAAGATCGTTTGGGTTTCGTTGTTTGCAAAGGCTGGCGGGCTGGGGTGGGGGGGGGGGCGGACGGTGGCACCCCATGCCCGAGACGGCCCCGTCAGGTCGCTGGCGCTGACTTGAAGCCTGGGAGGATAGCCTCTTTCTGCACAGGGAACTGACTCGGGTTTGGAGCCCGCAGCTGAGGGCGCTGGGCGTGCGTCCTCAATCCTCCTGCGGTCAGCAATGCAGTGGCTTCGTCTGCTTTGAGTCGGAGGTCGATTCTTACGATTAAAGTCGAGCTGATGTCCAATGTTTCCTCCAGGGGTCTTGGTCCGCCAAGGGACCCACTCGCAGACATTTCCCCGCGCTGTACCGGCGGCTCCCGTGGCCCATCCATTCCACACAGCGCAGGTGGCATCCACAGAGCAGCCCAGGGGCCCATCCCCATCCATCCCAGGGCAGCCCCTTTCCCCCACCTGCCAAGCCCAAGTGTGTGCTCCTTGCCCACCGTCGGTTTCTGGAGTCTGCGGGTGGGTGTTTAGATAGCGCCATCCGTTGCGGCGTTTAGAGTCCACCAACAGGTGATGTCCTAGGGCACTTGTCTTTGCCTTTCTGGCTTCCTTCGCTTAGTATGAGGGTCTCTCGTTCCAGCCCCGCGGCGGCAGATGGCACTCGTTCTGCCGCTTTTTCCTGGCTGTGTGCGATGCCATCGCATGGATGTCCCCGGGCCTTCGAAGTGCACTCACCTGTCAGTGGACCTTTAGGTGGCTTCCAGATCTTGGCTCTGGTGAGTAGTGCGGCGACAGACAGAGGGGTGCCCGGGTCTGCTTCCGGGAAAGTTTGGTCCCGGTGAAATGGAGCTGTTTGGAGGCCGGCTTCGGTCTTTGTGTGGGCCGGCCCGTGTAGGGCTGCTTGGCTGAGACTCTGTCGAGGAGGGAGGCCTTCAGCCACCGGGGCCTCACGGGGCCTACCCGTGCGGCACCATCACAGAGCTCTCTGTCACTGCCCCTTGTGGGGGTGAGGGAAGGGGCGTGTTGGGGGGGGGCGTGTGTGTCGGGGGGGATGGTGGGCAAGGAGCACACACTTGGGCTTGGCGGGTGGGGGCGGGGGTGGGGGTGGGGGAAAGGGGCTGCCCTGGGATGGATGGGGATGGGCCCCTGGGCTGCTCTGTGGATGCCACCTGCGCTGTGTGGAATGGATGGGCCAGGGGAGCCGCCGGTACAGCGCGGGGAAATGTCTGCGAGTGGGTCCCTTGACTCTGTCGAGGAGGGAGGCCTTCAGCCACCGGGGCCTCACGGGGCCTCCCCGTGCGGCACCATCACAGAGCTCTCCGTCACTGCCCCTGGTGGGGGTGAGGGAAGGGGCGTGTTTGGGGGGTGGGGTGGGCGGGGTGTGTGCGCGCGCGCGTGCACGCACGCTGGCGGGCGTGGGTGTCCCGGGGCCTGGCCAGCCCTCCGCTAGAGATCAGCACGCGTGGATGCTGACGTGAGGACCAGCAGGGTGACAGGAGAGGCTGCCTGGTGGGTGACCGCGCTGGGCAGAGCCACAACCCGCTCGCCTTTCAGTTCTCCACCCAGGGGCCCCTCCTGCGAGCCACCCATAGGGGTCCCTGGTCCCTCCCTCAGACGTCGTCTCCACCACGGCCCGAGATCATCTTTCTTCTCCAGTGGGTTCCTTGTCTCTTGCGTACCACCCTCTCCACCCCCCACCCCCACCCCCACCCCCACCCCCACCCGGCTTGCCCTTGGACAGACGGCGAGAAGCTGACCGAGAGACCGAGACAGAGACAGGAGATGAGCCGAGGCCGGTGGGCAAATGGTGCAGAGAGGGCTTGTCCGACGCAGGGTTGCCCCAGAACTTCACACACACGCACGCACACACGGACACACACGCACAGACACACGCCCGCGCACACACACACACGCACACCAGCCCCGGCCCAGCGGCCCGGCGACCCCTCTCTGTGAACGGCCTTGAGGCCACGTGCCGGGCCACGCGGATCCCCCAGTGCCCGAGGGCCCTGGCGGCCCACAGGGATCCAAGGGCAAGGCGGGTGGGAGGCTGGCAGGGTCCACGTGCCACGAGAAGCATGGCTTGCAGGCACGACCTCTGCCCAGAGCCTGTTTCCGCCTGGGCCGACTCCTCCGGCCGCCTCCCAGGCCCACCCTCGCAGCCCTTGGGCCTCCCGGCGGCTCTCTGCGGGCGGGACCTCAGCTGTGGGCTCCGAACCCCTGGCCCTCCCCGGACCCGCGTCCCTCCCTTCCTGTGTCCGGGAAACCCCAGCGAAGCCTTCGGTGCCCGCCAGGCAGGCGGTGGGCCTGCCTTGGTCCGCTCCGTCCTTCCTGACGCGGAGGCGGCTGGTGCTGGGCCTTGCTTGGGCCCTCAGCCTGAGAAGGTCTGTCTTGCCCCAGGAGACCACCCGGCTCGTGTCCGGCCGCCGCCGCCGCCGCCGCCGCCGCCGCCAGGTCCAAGGCGGCCTCGGGGGGCAGGGACAGAGCCGGCCGGGTCTTGCCTCTCCTGCGTTCGCGTGCTTGGGGCTCAGGCCTGTCACCCTCTGGCCGCCGAAGCCCAGCCGCCGGCCCTGCGGTGAAGCCTGGGGCCGAGGGCCATGGCCCCAGCTTCCGGGGCTCGGCTCCGCGGGCTGCCGTGGACACTGGTCGTCTGATCCCAGACGGAGGCAGGGAGGGCCAGCTGGTGGGGCCTGCCGCTCACACAGCCCACCCGCCCTGGACCCGGGGCCCTGGCCGCAGGGCCCCCCCCCGAGGCGAGGTCCTTCTCCGCGGGGGTGGGGTGCTGCTCTCCCTGCGTCCTGTCCTCCGTGGCCCCCCATGGCTCTGAGGACCCGAGAGGCCGGCGCCTGCCTGGGCCTGGGAGGCCCAGTGGGGGTGGAGGGAGCCGGCCCCTGCCTGCCTCTGCACCCTCCCTTCGGCTGCCCCTTGGCCTCCGAGCCCAGCCGAGCCCTGGGACTTCCTCCAAGGCCTTGGGTGGGCTTGCGCCCAGGAGCCCCTGCCAGCAGCCCAGGGAACGGCGGGAACCGGGCCCTCCCTGGCCTCAGCCGGCCCCCGGTAGCCTCATCCTGCTTGGAGCGCCTCGGCTTCCCCCGGGGCGCTCCTTCTCGCGAGCCTGGGGCGCTCCTCGGCGGGGGGCTGCTGTGATGGCATGGCCCGCGAGGGGGACCGTCCTGGGCGTCCAGCGGCGGACAGAGCAGCGTCCAGCAGGCTTCGGGCCCGGCCTGACCCTCCCTCTAGACCCCGGGTGGGCGGCAGGGGACCGGGTCCATTGGGCTGGCGGTGCGGCTCCTTGCTGTGCTCGGGGCCCCGGCTCTCCCGCCCCAGACAGCCACCGGGCCCGCCCCCCACCCCCCATGCCGGGAGGTTCCCCCCCCACTCCACCCCACCCCACCCCACCCCACCCCGCGCCGCCCCCCCCACTCCACCCCCCACCCCCCACCCCCCACCCCCGTGGTTGTGGTCGCCAGCCTCTGGCCAATGCCCCTGCAGACCAGCCCCCGTTTTCCTCCCTGGCACTACCGAGGGGGGCCCGGCCCAGGGCTCTCCAGGAGCCCGCCGTGGGCTGAGTACGGCCGAGGACTGGGCAGGCAGGGCAGCCGGTGGTCGCCGTCCCTCCAGGACACGAGTGCCCCTGCACAGGGGCGGAAGGGGAGGCCCGGGAGCCGGGGAGCCGCGGAGGCCAAGGGCCAGGCCGGCCAGGCCCCAGGGCAGGGCGGGGCGATCCCAGCGTGCGGCCCTGAGGCACTGTCCCCACACCGCTCCACACTGTCCCGAAGCCCCCGAGCGCCAGCCCAGACCCCCGGGACATCCCCCCACCCACCCACACACACACACACTCCCCCCCGACCCCCGGGACACACCCCCGCGCCCTCACCCCCTCCACCCCTCCGCCCCCACCCCACCCCACCCCCCCGCCCCCCCGGACGCCGGGACACCCCCCCCCACTCCCCTCCCCTCCAGCAACGCGCGGCGCTCCCATCCCCCGGCAGCCCACCAGGTGGCGCTCGCTCCCACCCGGCCGCCGCGCCGACGCCCGTGACGTCAGCCGCCCGGCTCCATTTGAGCGCCTCTCGGCAGCCGAGAACTCGGACTTCCCGTGTGGCTCACAACATAACTACTCGGCGTTGCTTCTACAGTGGCTGTGGCTCGACCCCTAGCCTGGGAACCTCCATATGCCGCAGGTGCGGCCACTTGTTTTGCGCTCCCGCTCGCCTCCCCGGCCCGCCCCGGGCCCTTTCGCCTCGCCTTTTGCCCCGGCTCGCCCGCTGCCTTCGCCTGCCTCTCCCGAGCCCACCTCCCGCGCCCCGCACCCCCGACCCCCCGCGCCCCGCACCCCCACTCACACACGCGCTCCCACGCGCCCCCCGCAACCCTCACCCACACTCTCGCACCTCGCAATGCTCTCTCTTGCCTCAAGCCACCGACCCACAGCGGCCGCCACCTGCCCTAAGCGCCGCCACCGCAGCGCCCCCCACCGCCGCCGCCGCCGCCGCCGCCGCCGCCGCGTCCCTCCCGGGCCGGTCCGTGCCTCCTGCCCTCCCCGCCAGGCCCGCTCCCCCGCAGGGCCTGCTGCCCACCTGTGCTCTCCACCCACACCACACCCGCACATCCCTCGTGGCCCGACAGGTCCTTGAAGCTCACCCAAGACCCCCACTGGCCCCAGCAGCCCAGATCCAAAAAAAAAAAAAAAAAAAAAAAAGGCTCTCTCGGGATCACCTGAACCAGAGCTTGGAAAAACCCGCGGGGAAGATCGTTTGGGTTTCGTTGTTTGCAAAGGCTGGCGGGCTGGGGTGGGGGGGGGGGCGGACGGTGGCACCCCATGCCCGAGACGGCCCCGTCAGGTCGCTGGCGCTGACTTGAAGCCTGGGAGGATAGCCTCTTTCTGCACAGGGAACTGACTCGGGTTTGGAGCCCGCAGCTGAGGGCGCTGGGCGTGCGTCCTCAATCCTCCTGCGGTCAGCAATGCAGTGGCTTCGTCTGCTTTGAGTCGGAGGTCGATTCTTACGATTAAAGTCGAGCTGATGTCCAATGTTTCCTCCAGGGGTCTTGGTCCGCCAAGGGACCCACTCGCAGACATTTCCCCGCGCTGTACCGGCGGCTCCCGTGGCCCATCCATTCCACACAGCGCAGGTGGCATCCACAGAGCAGCCCAGGGGCCCATCCCCATCCATCCCAGGGCAGCCCCTTTCCCCCACCTGCCAAGCCCAAGTGTGTGCTCCTTGCCCACCGTCGGTTTCTGGAGTCTGCGGGTGGGTGTTTAGATAGCGCCATCCGTTGCGGCGTTTAGAGTCCACCAACAGGTGATGTCCTAGGGCACTTGTCTTTGCCTTTCTGGCTTCCTTCGCTTAGTATGAGGGTCTCTCGTTCCAGCCCCGCGGCGGCAGATGGCACTCGTTCTGCCGCTTTTTCCTGGCTGTGTGCGATGCCATCGCATGGATGTCCCCGGGCCTTCGAAGTGCACTCACCTGTCAGTGGACCTTTAGGTGGCTTCCAGATCTTGGCTCTGGTGAGTAGTGCGGCGACAGACAGAGGGGTGCCCGGGTCTGCTTCCGGGAAAGTTTGGTCCCGGTGAAATGGAGCTGTTTGGAGGCCGGCTTCGGTCTTTGTGTGGGCCGGCCCGTGTAGGGCTGCTTGGCTGAGACTCTGTCGAGGAGGGAGGCCTTCAGCCACCGGGGCCTCACGGGGCCTACCCGTGCGGCACCATCACAGAGCTCTCTGTCACTGCCCCTTGTGGGGGTGAGGGAAGGGGCGTGTTGGGGGGGGGCGTGTGTGTCGGGGGGGATGGTGGGCAAGGAGCACACACTTGGGCTTGGCGGGTGGGGGCGGGGGTGGGGGTGGGGGAAAGGGGCTGCCCTGGGATGGATGGGGATGGGCCCCTGGGCTGCTCTGTGGATGCCACCTGCGCTGTGTGGAATGGATGGGCCAGGGGAGCCGCCGGTACAGCGCGGGGAAATGTCTGCGAGTGGGTCCCTTGACTCTGTCGAGGAGGGAGGCCTTCAGCCACCGGGGCCTCACGGGGCCTCCCCGTGCGGCACCATCACAGAGCTCTCCGTCACTGCCCCTGGTGGGGGTGAGGGAAGGGGCGTGTTTGGGGGGTGGGGTGGGCGGGGTGTGTGCGCGCGCGCGTGCACGCACGCTGGCGGGCGTGGGTGTCCCGGGGCCTGGCCAGCCCTCCGCTAGAGATCAGCACGCGTGGATGCTGACGTGAGGACCAGCAGGGTGACAGGAGAGGCTGCCTGGTGGGTGACCGCGCTGGGCAGAGCCACAACCCGCTCGCCTTTCAGTTCTCCACCCAGGGGCCCCTCCTGCGAGCCACCCATAGGGGTCCCTGGTCCCTCCCTCAGACGTCGTCTCCACCACGGCCCGAGATCATCTTTCTTCTCCAGTGGGTTCCTTGTCTCTTGCGTACCACCCTCTCCACCCCCCACCCCCACCCCCACCCCCACCCCCACCCGGCTTGCCCTTGGACAGACGGCGAGAAGCTGACCGAGAGACCGAGACAGAGACAGGAGATGAGCCGAGGCCGGTGGGCAAATGGTGCAGAGAGGGCTTGTCCGACGCAGGGTTGCCCCAGAACTTCACACACACGCACGCACACACGGACACACACGCACAGACACACGCCCGCGCACACACACACACGCACACCAGCCCCGGCCCAGCGGCCCGGCGACCCCTCTCTGTGAACGGCCTTGAGGCCACGTGCCGGGCCACGCGGATCCCCCAGTGCCCGAGGGCCCTGGCGGCCCACAGGGATCCAAGGGCAAGGCGGGTGGGAGGCTGGCAGGGTCCACGTGCCACGAGAAGCATGGCTTGCAGGCACGACCTCTGCCCAGAGCCTGTTTCCGCCTGGGCCGACTCCTCCGGCCGCCTCCCAGGCCCACCCTCGCAGCCCTTGGGCCTCCCGGCGGCTCTCTGCGGGCGGGACCTCAGCTGTGGGCTCCGAACCCCTGGCCCTCCCCGGACCCGCGTCCCTCCCTTCCTGTGTCCGGGAAACCCCAGCGAAGCCTTCGGTGCCCGCCAGGCAGGCGGTGGGCCTGCCTTGGTCCGCTCCGTCCTTCCTGACGCGGAGGCGGCTGGTGCTGGGCCTTGCTTGGGCCCTCAGCCTGAGAAGGTCTGTCTTGCCCCAGGAGACCACCCGGCTCGTGTCCGGCCGCCGCCGCCGCCGCCGCCGCCGCCGCCAGGTCCAAGGCGGCCTCGGGGGGCAGGGACAGAGCCGGCCGGGTCTTGCCTCTCCTGCGTTCGCGTGCTTGGGGCTCAGGCCTGTCACCCTCTGGCCGCCGAAGCCCAGCCGCCGGCCCTGCGGTGAAGCCTGGGGCCGAGGGCCATGGCCCCAGCTTCCGGGGCTCGGCTCCGCGGGCTGCCGTGGACACTGGTCGTCTGATCCCAGACGGAGGCAGGGAGGGCCAGCTGGTGGGGCCTGCCGCTCACACAGCCCACCCGCCCTGGACCCGGGGCCCTGGCCGCAGGGCCCCCCCCCGAGGCGAGGTCCTTCTCCGCGGGGGTGGGGTGCTGCTCTCCCTGCGTCCTGTCCTCCGTGGCCCCCCATGGCTCTGAGGACCCGAGAGGCCGGCGCCTGCCTGGGCCTGGGAGGCCCAGTGGGGGTGGAGGGAGCCGGCCCCTGCCTGCCTCTGCACCCTCCCTTCGGCTGCCCCTTGGCCTCCGAGCCCAGCCGAGCCCTGGGACTTCCTCCAAGGCCTTGGGTGGGCTTGCGCCCAGGAGCCCCTGCCAGCAGCCCAGGGAACGGCGGGAACCGGGCCCTCCCTGGCCTCAGCCGGCCCCCGGTAGCCTCATCCTGCTTGGAGCGCCTCGGCTTCCCCCGGGGCGCTCCTTCTCGCGAGCCTGGGGCGCTCCTCGGCGGGGGGCTGCTGTGATGGCATGGCCCGCGAGGGGGACCGTCCTGGGCGTCCAGCGGCGGACAGAGCAGCGTCCAGCAGGCTTCGGGCCCGGCCTGACCCTCCCTCTAGACCCCGGGTGGGCGGCAGGGGACCGGGTCCATTGGGCTGGCGGTGCGGCTCCTTGCTGTGCTCGGGGCCCCGGCTCTCCCGCCCCAGACAGCCACCGGGCCCGCCCCCCACCCCCCATGCCGGGAGGTTCCCCCCCCACTCCACCCCACCCCACCCCACCCCACCCCGCGCCGCCCCCCCCACTCCACCCCCCACCCCCCACCCCCCACCCCCGTGGTTGTGGTCGCCAGCCTCTGGCCAATGCCCCTGCAGACCAGCCCCCGTTTTCCTCCCTGGCACTACCGAGGGGGGCCCGGCCCAGGGCTCTCCAGGAGCCCGCCGTGGGCTGAGTACGGCCGAGGACTGGGCAGGCAGGGCAGCCGGTGGTCGCCGTCCCTCCAGGACACGAGTGCCCCTGCACAGGGGCGGAAGGGGAGGCCCGGGAGCCGGGGAGCCGCGGAGGCCAAGGGCCAGGCCGGCCAGGCCCCAGGGCAGGGCGGGGCGATCCCAGCGTGCGGCCCTGAGGCACTGTCCCCACACCGCTCCACACTGTCCCGAAGCCCCCGAGCGCCAGCCCAGACCCCCGGGACATCCCCCCACCCACCCACACACACACACACTCCCCCCCGACCCCCGGGACACACCCCCGCGCCCTCACCCCCTCCACCCCTCCGCCCCCACCCCACCCCACCCCCCCGCCCCCCCGGACGCCGGGACACCCCCCCCCACTCCCCTCCCCTCCAGCAACGCGCGGCGCTCCCATCCCCCGGCAGCCCACCAGGTGGCGCTCGCTCCCACCCGGCCGCCGCGCCGACGCCCGTGACGTCAGCCGCCCGGCTCCATTTGAGCGCCTCTCGGCAGCCGAGAACTCGGACTTCCCGTGTGGCTCACAACATAACTACTCGGCGTTGCTTCTACAGTGGCTGTGGCTCGACCCCTAGCCTGGGAACCTCCATATGCCGCAGGTGCGGCCACTTGTTTTGCGCTCCCGCTCGCCTCCCCGGCCCGCCCCGGGCCCTTTCGCCTCGCCTTTTGCCCCGGCTCGCCCGCTGCCTTCGCCTGCCTCTCCCGAGCCCACCTCCCGCGCCCCGCACCCCCGACCCCCCGCGCCCCGCACCCCCACTCACACACGCGCTCCCACGCGCCCCCCGCAACCCTCACCCACACTCTCGCACCTCGCAATGCTCTCTCTTGCCTCAAGCCACCGACCCACAGCGGCCGCCACCTGCCCTAAGCGCCGCCACCGCAGCGCCCCCCACCGCCGCCGCCGCCGCCGCCGCCGCCGCCGCGTCCCTCCCGGGCCGGTCCGTGCCTCCTGCCCTCCCCGCCAGGCCCGCTCCCCCGCAGGGCCTGCTGCCCACCTGTGCTCTCCACCCACACCACACCCGCACATCCCTCGTGGCCCGACAGGTCCTTGAAGCTCACCCAAGACCCCCACTGGCCCCAGCAGCCCAGATCCAAAAAAAAAAAAAAAAAAAAAAAAGGCTCTCTCGGGATCACCTGAACCAGAGCTTGGAAAAACCCGCGGGGAAGATCGTTTGGGTTTCGTTGTTTGCAAAGGCTGGCGGGCTGGGGTGGGGGGGGGGGCGGACGGTGGCACCCCATGCCCGAGACGGCCCCGTCAGGTCGCTGGCGCTGACTTGAAGCCTGGGAGGATAGCCTCTTTCTGCACAGGGAACTGACTCGGGTTTGGAGCCCGCAGCTGAGGGCGCTGGGCGTGCGTCCTCAATCCTCCTGCGGTCAGCAATGCAGTGGCTTCGTCTGCTTTGAGTCGGAGGTCGATTCTTACGATTAAAGTCGAGCTGATGTCCAATGTTTCCTCCAGGGGTCTTGGTCCGCCAAGGGACCCACTCGCAGACATTTCCCCGCGCTGTACCGGCGGCTCCCGTGGCCCATCCATTCCACACAGCGCAGGTGGCATCCACAGAGCAGCCCAGGGGCCCATCCCCATCCATCCCAGGGCAGCCCCTTTCCCCCACCTGCCAAGCCCAAGTGTGTGCTCCTTGCCCACCGTCGGTTTCTGGAGTCTGCGGGTGGGTGTTTAGATAGCGCCATCCGTTGCGGCGTTTAGAGTCCACCAACAGGTGATGTCCTAGGGCACTTGTCTTTGCCTTTCTGGCTTCCTTCGCTTAGTATGAGGGTCTCTCGTTCCAGCCCCGCGGCGGCAGATGGCACTCGTTCTGCCGCTTTTTCCTGGCTGTGTGCGATGCCATCGCATGGATGTCCCCGGGCCTTCGAAGTGCACTCACCTGTCAGTGGACCTTTAGGTGGCTTCCAGATCTTGGCTCTGGTGAGTAGTGCGGCGACAGACAGAGGGGTGCCCGGGTCTGCTTCCGGGAAAGTTTGGTCCCGGTGAAATGGAGCTGTTTGGAGGCCGGCTTCGGTCTTTGTGTGGGCCGGCCCGTGTAGGGCTGCTTGGCTGAGACTCTGTCGAGGAGGGAGGCCTTCAGCCACCGGGGCCTCACGGGGCCTACCCGTGCGGCACCATCACAGAGCTCTCTGTCACTGCCCCTTGTGGGGGTGAGGGAAGGGGCGTGTTGGGGGGGGGCGTGTGTGTCGGGGGGGATGGTGGGCAAGGAGCACACACTTGGGCTTGGCGGGTGGGGGCGGGGGTGGGGGTGGGGGAAAGGGGCTGCCCTGGGATGGATGGGGATGGGCCCCTGGGCTGCTCTGTGGATGCCACCTGCGCTGTGTGGAATGGATGGGCCAGGGGAGCCGCCGGTACAGCGCGGGGAAATGTCTGCGAGTGGGTCCCTTGACTCTGTCGAGGAGGGAGGCCTTCAGCCACCGGGGCCTCACGGGGCCTCCCCGTGCGGCACCATCACAGAGCTCTCCGTCACTGCCCCTGGTGGGGGTGAGGGAAGGGGCGTGTTTGGGGGGTGGGGTGGGCGGGGTGTGTGCGCGCGCGCGTGCACGCACGCTGGCGGGCGTGGGTGTCCCGGGGCCTGGCCAGCCCTCCGCTAGAGATCAGCACGCGTGGATGCTGACGTGAGGACCAGCAGGGTGACAGGAGAGGCTGCCTGGTGGGTGACCGCGCTGGGCAGAGCCACAACCCGCTCGCCTTTCAGTTCTCCACCCAGGGGCCCCTCCTGCGAGCCACCCATAGGGGTCCCTGGTCCCTCCCTCAGACGTCGTCTCCACCACGGCCCGAGATCATCTTTCTTCTCCAGTGGGTTCCTTGTCTCTTGCGTACCACCCTCTCCACCCCCCACCCCCACCCCCACCCCCACCCCCACCCGGCTTGCCCTTGGACAGACGGCGAGAAGCTGACCGAGAGACCGAGACAGAGACAGGAGATGAGCCGAGGCCGGTGGGCAAATGGTGCAGAGAGGGCTTGTCCGACGCAGGGTTGCCCCAGAACTTCACACACACGCACGCACACACGGACACACACGCACAGACACACGCCCGCGCACACACACACACGCACACCAGCCCCGGCCCAGCGGCCCGGCGACCCCTCTCTGTGAACGGCCTTGAGGCCACGTGCCGGGCCACGCGGATCCCCCAGTGCCCGAGGGCCCTGGCGGCCCACAGGGATCCAAGGGCAAGGCGGGTGGGAGGCTGGCAGGGTCCACGTGCCACGAGAAGCATGGCTTGCAGGCACGACCTCTGCCCAGAGCCTGTTTCCGCCTGGGCCGACTCCTCCGGCCGCCTCCCAGGCCCACCCTCGCAGCCCTTGGGCCTCCCGGCGGCTCTCTGCGGGCGGGACCTCAGCTGTGGGCTCCGAACCCCTGGCCCTCCCCGGACCCGCGTCCCTCCCTTCCTGTGTCCGGGAAACCCCAGCGAAGCCTTCGGTGCCCGCCAGGCAGGCGGTGGGCCTGCCTTGGTCCGCTCCGTCCTTCCTGACGCGGAGGCGGCTGGTGCTGGGCCTTGCTTGGGCCCTCAGCCTGAGAAGGTCTGTCTTGCCCCAGGAGACCACCCGGCTCGTGTCCGGCCGCCGCCGCCGCCGCCGCCGCCGCCGCCAGGTCCAAGGCGGCCTCGGGGGGCAGGGACAGAGCCGGCCGGGTCTTGCCTCTCCTGCGTTCGCGTGCTTGGGGCTCAGGCCTGTCACCCTCTGGCCGCCGAAGCCCAGCCGCCGGCCCTGCGGTGAAGCCTGGGGCCGAGGGCCATGGCCCCAGCTTCCGGGGCTCGGCTCCGCGGGCTGCCGTGGACACTGGTCGTCTGATCCCAGACGGAGGCAGGGAGGGCCAGCTGGTGGGGCCTGCCGCTCACACAGCCCACCCGCCCTGGACCCGGGGCCCTGGCCGCAGGGCCCCCCCCCGAGGCGAGGTCCTTCTCCGCGGGGGTGGGGTGCTGCTCTCCCTGCGTCCTGTCCTCCGTGGCCCCCCATGGCTCTGAGGACCCGAGAGGCCGGCGCCTGCCTGGGCCTGGGAGGCCCAGTGGGGGTGGAGGGAGCCGGCCCCTGCCTGCCTCTGCACCCTCCCTTCGGCTGCCCCTTGGCCTCCGAGCCCAGCCGAGCCCTGGGACTTCCTCCAAGGCCTTGGGTGGGCTTGCGCCCAGGAGCCCCTGCCAGCAGCCCAGGGAACGGCGGGAACCGGGCCCTCCCTGGCCTCAGCCGGCCCCCGGTAGCCTCATCCTGCTTGGAGCGCCTCGGCTTCCCCCGGGGCGCTCCTTCTCGCGAGCCTGGGGCGCTCCTCGGCGGGGGGCTGCTGTGATGGCATGGCCCGCGAGGGGGACCGTCCTGGGCGTCCAGCGGCGGACAGAGCAGCGTCCAGCAGGCTTCGGGCCCGGCCTGACCCTCCCTCTAGACCCCGGGTGGGCGGCAGGGGACCGGGTCCATTGGGCTGGCGGTGCGGCTCCTTGCTGTGCTCGGGGCCCCGGCTCTCCCGCCCCAGACAGCCACCGGGCCCGCCCCCCACCCCCCATGCCGGGAGGTTCCCCCCCCACTCCACCCCACCCCACCCCACCCCACCCCGCGCCGCCCCCCCCACTCCACCCCCCACCCCCCACCCCCCACCCCCGTGGTTGTGGTCGCCAGCCTCTGGCCAATGCCCCTGCAGACCAGCCCCCGTTTTCCTCCCTGGCACTACCGAGGGGGGCCCGGCCCAGGGCTCTCCAGGAGCCCGCCGTGGGCTGAGTACGGCCGAGGACTGGGCAGGCAGGGCAGCCGGTGGTCGCCGTCCCTCCAGGACACGAGTGCCCCTGCACAGGGGCGGAAGGGGAGGCCCGGGAGCCGGGGAGCCGCGGAGGCCAAGGGCCAGGCCGGCCAGGCCCCAGGGCAGGGCGGGGCGATCCCAGCGTGCGGCCCTGAGGCACTGTCCCCACACCGCTCCACACTGTCCCGAAGCCCCCGAGCGCCAGCCCAGACCCCCGGGACATCCCCCCACCCACCCACACACACACACACTCCCCCCCGACCCCCGGGACACACCCCCGCGCCCTCACCCCCTCCACCCCTCCGCCCCCACCCCACCCCACCCCCCCGCCCCCCCGGACGCCGGGACACCCCCCCCCACTCCCCTCCCCTCCAGCAACGCGCGGCGCTCCCATCCCCCGGCAGCCCACCAGGTGGCGCTCGCTCCCACCCGGCCGCCGCGCCGACGCCCGTGACGTCAGCCGCCCGGCTCCATTTGAGCGCCTCTCGGCAGCCGAGAACTCGGACTTCCCGTGTGGCTCACAACATAACTACTCGGCGTTGCTTCTACAGTGGCTGTGGCTCGACCCCTAGCCTGGGAACCTCCATATGCCGCAGGTGCGGCCACTTGTTTTGCGCTCCCGCTCGCCTCCCCGGCCCGCCCCGGGCCCTTTCGCCTCGCCTTTTGCCCCGGCTCGCCCGCTGCCTTCGCCTGCCTCTCCCGAGCCCACCTCCCGCGCCCCGCACCCCCGACCCCCCGCGCCCCGCACCCCCACTCACACACGCGCTCCCACGCGCCCCCCGCAACCCTCACCCACACTCTCGCACCTCGCAATGCTCTCTCTTGCCTCAAGCCACCGACCCACAGCGGCCGCCACCTGCCCTAAGCGCCGCCACCGCAGCGCCCCCCACCGCCGCCGCCGCCGCCGCCGCCGCCGCCGCGTCCCTCCCGGGCCGGTCCGTGCCTCCTGCCCTCCCCGCCAGGCCCGCTCCCCCGCAGGGCCTGCTGCCCACCTGTGCTCTCCACCCACACCACACCCGCACATCCCTCGTGGCCCGACAGGTCCTTGAAGCTCACCCAAGACCCCCACTGGCCCCAGCAGCCCAGATCCAAAAAAAAAAAAAAAAAAAAAAAAGGCTCTCTCGGGATCACCTGAACCAGAGCTTGGAAAAACCCGCGGGGAAGATCGTTTGGGTTTCGTTGTTTGCAAAGGCTGGCGGGCTGGGGTGGGGGGGGGGGCGGACGGTGGCACCCCATGCCCGAGACGGCCCCGTCAGGTCGCTGGCGCTGACTTGAAGCCTGGGAGGATAGCCTCTTTCTGCACAGGGAACTGACTCGGGTTTGGAGCCCGCAGCTGAGGGCGCTGGGCGTGCGTCCTCAATCCTCCTGCGGTCAGCAATGCAGTGGCTTCGTCTGCTTTGAGTCGGAGGTCGATTCTTACGATTAAAGTCGAGCTGATGTCCAATGTTTCCTCCAGGGGTCTTGGTCCGCCAAGGGACCCACTCGCAGACATTTCCCCGCGCTGTACCGGCGGCTCCCGTGGCCCATCCATTCCACACAGCGCAGGTGGCATCCACAGAGCAGCCCAGGGGCCCATCCCCATCCATCCCAGGGCAGCCCCTTTCCCCCACCTGCCAAGCCCAAGTGTGTGCTCCTTGCCCACCGTCGGTTTCTGGAGTCTGCGGGTGGGTGTTTAGATAGCGCCATCCGTTGCGGCGTTTAGAGTCCACCAACAGGTGATGTCCTAGGGCACTTGTCTTTGCCTTTCTGGCTTCCTTCGCTTAGTATGAGGGTCTCTCGTTCCAGCCCCGCGGCGGCAGATGGCACTCGTTCTGCCGCTTTTTCCTGGCTGTGTGCGATGCCATCGCATGGATGTCCCCGGGCCTTCGAAGTGCACTCACCTGTCAGTGGACCTTTAGGTGGCTTCCAGATCTTGGCTCTGGTGAGTAGTGCGGCGACAGACAGAGGGGTGCCCGGGTCTGCTTCCGGGAAAGTTTGGTCCCGGTGAAATGGAGCTGTTTGGAGGCCGGCTTCGGTCTTTGTGTGGGCCGGCCCGTGTAGGGCTGCTTGGCTGAGACTCTGTCGAGGAGGGAGGCCTTCAGCCACCGGGGCCTCACGGGGCCTACCCGTGCGGCACCATCACAGAGCTCTCTGTCACTGCCCCTTGTGGGGGTGAGGGAAGGGGCGTGTTGGGGGGGGGCGTGTGTGTCGGGGGGGATGGTGGGCAAGGAGCACACACTTGGGCTTGGCGGGTGGGGGCGGGGGTGGGGGTGGGGGAAAGGGGCTGCCCTGGGATGGATGGGGATGGGCCCCTGGGCTGCTCTGTGGATGCCACCTGCGCTGTGTGGAATGGATGGGCCAGGGGAGCCGCCGGTACAGCGCGGGGAAATGTCTGCGAGTGGGTCCCTTGACTCTGTCGAGGAGGGAGGCCTTCAGCCACCGGGGCCTCACGGGGCCTCCCCGTGCGGCACCATCACAGAGCTCTCCGTCACTGCCCCTGGTGGGGGTGAGGGAAGGGGCGTGTTTGGGGGGTGGGGTGGGCGGGGTGTGTGCGCGCGCGCGTGCACGCACGCTGGCGGGCGTGGGTGTCCCGGGGCCTGGCCAGCCCTCCGCTAGAGATCAGCACGCGTGGATGCTGACGTGAGGACCAGCAGGGTGACAGGAGAGGCTGCCTGGTGGGTGACCGCGCTGGGCAGAGCCACAACCCGCTCGCCTTTCAGTTCTCCACCCAGGGGCCCCTCCTGCGAGCCACCCATAGGGGTCCCTGGTCCCTCCCTCAGACGTCGTCTCCACCACGGCCCGAGATCATCTTTCTTCTCCAGTGGGTTCCTTGTCTCTTGCGTACCACCCTCTCCACCCCCCACCCCCACCCCCACCCCCACCCCCACCCGGCTTGCCCTTGGACAGACGGCGAGAAGCTGACCGAGAGACCGAGACAGAGACAGGAGATGAGCCGAGGCCGGTGGGCAAATGGTGCAGAGAGGGCTTGTCCGACGCAGGGTTGCCCCAGAACTTCACACACACGCACGCACACACGGACACACACGCACAGACACACGCCCGCGCACACACACACACGCACACCAGCCCCGGCCCAGCGGCCCGGCGACCCCTCTCTGTGAACGGCCTTGAGGCCACGTGCCGGGCCACGCGGATCCCCCAGTGCCCGAGGGCCCTGGCGGCCCACAGGGATCCAAGGGCAAGGCGGGTGGGAGGCTGGCAGGGTCCACGTGCCACGAGAAGCATGGCTTGCAGGCACGACCTCTGCCCAGAGCCTGTTTCCGCCTGGGCCGACTCCTCCGGCCGCCTCCCAGGCCCACCCTCGCAGCCCTTGGGCCTCCCGGCGGCTCTCTGCGGGCGGGACCTCAGCTGTGGGCTCCGAACCCCTGGCCCTCCCCGGACCCGCGTCCCTCCCTTCCTGTGTCCGGGAAACCCCAGCGAAGCCTTCGGTGCCCGCCAGGCAGGCGGTGGGCCTGCCTTGGTCCGCTCCGTCCTTCCTGACGCGGAGGCGGCTGGTGCTGGGCCTTGCTTGGGCCCTCAGCCTGAGAAGGTCTGTCTTGCCCCAGGAGACCACCCGGCTCGTGTCCGGCCGCCGCCGCCGCCGCCGCCGCCGCCGCCAGGTCCAAGGCGGCCTCGGGGGGCAGGGACAGAGCCGGCCGGGTCTTGCCTCTCCTGCGTTCGCGTGCTTGGGGCTCAGGCCTGTCACCCTCTGGCCGCCGAAGCCCAGCCGCCGGCCCTGCGGTGAAGCCTGGGGCCGAGGGCCATGGCCCCAGCTTCCGGGGCTCGGCTCCGCGGGCTGCCGTGGACACTGGTCGTCTGATCCCAGACGGAGGCAGGGAGGGCCAGCTGGTGGGGCCTGCCGCTCACACAGCCCACCCGCCCTGGACCCGGGGCCCTGGCCGCAGGGCCCCCCCGAGGCGAGGTCCTTCTCCGCGGGGGTGGGGTGCTGCTCTCCCTGCGTCCTGTCCTCCGTGGCCCCCCATGGCTCTGAGGACCCGAGAGGCCGGCGCCTGCCTGGGCCTGGGAGGCCCGGTGGGGGTGGAGGGAGCCGGCCCCTGCCTGCCTCTGCACCCTCCCTTCGGCTGCCCCTTGGCCTCCGAGCCCAGCCGAGCCCTGGGACTTCCTCCAAGGCCTTGGGTGGGCTTGCGCCCAGGAGCCCCTGCCAGCAGCCCAGGGAACGGCGGGAACCGGGCCCTCCCTGGCCTCAGCCGGCCCCCGGTAGCCTCATCCTGCTTGGAGCGCCTCGGCTTCCCCCGGGGCGCTCCTTCTCGCGAGCCTGGGGCGCTCCTCGGCGGGGGGCTGCTGTGATGGCATGGCCCGCGAGGGGGACCGTCCTGGGCGTCCAGCGGCGGACAGAGCAGCGTCCAGCAGGCTTCGGGCCCGGCCTGACCCTCCCTCTAGACCCCGGGTGGGCGGCAGGGGACCGGGTCCATTGGGCTGGCGGTGCGGCTCCTTGCTGTGCTCGGGGCCCCGGCTCTCCCGCCCCAGACAGCCACCGGGCCCGCCCCCCACCCCCCATGCCGGGAGGTTCCCCCCCCACTCCACCCCACCCCACCCCACCCCACCCCGCGCCGCCCCCCCCACTCCACCCCCCACCCCCCACCCCCCACCCCCGTGGTTGTGGTCGCCAGCCTCTGGCCAATGCCCCTGCAGACCAGCCCCCGTTTTCCTCCCTGGCACTACCGAGGGGGGCCCGGCCCAGGGCTCTCCAGGAGCCCGCCGTGGGCTGAGTACGGCCGAGGACTGGGCAGGCAGGGCAGCCGGTGGTCGCCGTCCCTCCAGGACACGAGTGCCCCTGCACAGGGGCGGAAGGGGAGGCCCGGGAGCCGGGGAGCCGCGGAGGCCAAGGGCCAGGCCGGCCAGGCCCCAGGGCAGGGCGGGGCGATCCCAGCGTGCGGCCCTGAGGCACTGTCCCCACACCGCTCCACACTGTCCCGAAGCCCCCGAGCGCCAGCCCAGACCCCCGGGACATCCCCCCACCCACCCACACACACACACACTCCCCCCCGACCCCCGGGACACACCCCCGCGCCCTCACCCCCTCCACCCCTCCGCCCCCACCCCACCCCACCCCCCCGCCCCCCCGGACGCCGGGACACCCCCCCCCACTCCCCTCCCCTCCAGCAACGCGCGGCGCTCCCATCCCCCGGCAGCCCACCAGGTGGCGCTCGCTCCCACCCGGCCGCCGCGCCGACGCCCGTGACGTCAGCCGCCCGGCTCCATTTGAGCGCCTCTCGGCAGCCGAGAACTCGGACTTCCCGTGTGGCTCACAACATAACTACTCGGCGTTGCTTCTACAGTGGCTGTGGCTCGACCCCTAGCCTGGGAACCTCCATATGCCGCAGGTGCGGCCACTTGTTTTGCGCTCCCGCTCGCCTCCCCGGCCCGCCCCGGGCCCTTTCGCCTCGCCTTTTGCCCCGGCTCGCCCGCTGCCTTCGCCTGCCTCTCCCGAGCCCACCTCCCGCGCCCCGCACCCCCGACCCCCCGCGCCCCGCACCCCCACTCACACACGCGCTCCCACGCGCCCCCCGCAACCCTCACCCACACTCTCGCACCTCGCAATGCTCTCTCTTGCCTCAAGCCACCGACCCACAGCGGCCGCCACCTGCCCTAAGCGCCGCCACCGCAGCGCCCCCCACCGCCGCCGCCGCCGCCGCCGCCGCCGCCGCGTCCCTCCCGGGCCGGTCCGTGCCTCCTGCCCTCCCCGCCAGGCCCGCTCCCCCGCAGGGCCTGCTGCCCACCTGTGCTCTCCACCCACACCACACCCGCACATCCCTCGTGGCCCGACAGGTCCTTGAAGCTCACCCAAGACCCCCACTGGCCCCAGCAGCCCAGATCCAAAAAAAAAAAAAAAAAAAAAAAAAGGCTCTCTCGGGATCACCTGAACCAGAGCTTGGAAAAACCCGCGGGGAAGATCGTTTGGGTTTCGTTGTTTGCAAAGGCTGGCGGGCTGGGGTGGGGGGGGGGGCGGACGGTGGCACCCCATGCCCGAGACGGCCCCGTCAGGTCGCTGGCGCTGACTTGAAGCCTGGGAGGATAGCCTCTTTCTGCACAGGGAACTGACTCGGGTTTGGAGCCCGCAGCTGAGGGCGCTGGGCGTGCGTCCTCAATCCTCCTGCGGTCAGCAATGCAGTGGCTTCGTCTGCTTTGAGTCGGAGGTCGATTCTTACGATTAAAGTCGAGCTGATGTCCAATGTTTCCTCCAGGGGTCTTGGTCCGCCAAGGGACCCACTCGCAGACATTTCCCCGCGCTGTACCGGCGGCTCCCGTGGCCCATCCATTCCACACAGCGCAGGTGGCATCCACAGAGCAGCCCAGGGGCCCATCCCCATCCATCCCAGGGCAGCCCCTTTCCCCCACCTGCCAAGCCCAAGTGTGTGCTCCTTGCCCACCGTCGGTTTCTGGAGTCTGCGGGTGGGTGTTTAGATAGCGCCATCCGTTGCGGCGTTTAGAGTCCACCAACAGGTGATGTCCTAGGGCACTTGTCTTTGCCTTTCTGGCTTCCTTCGCTTAGTATGAGGGTCTCTCGTTCCAGCCCCGCGGCGGCAGATGGCACTCGTTCTGCCGCTTTTTCCTGGCTGTGTGCGATGCCATCGCATGGATGTCCCCGGGCCTTCGAAGTGCACTCACCTGTCAGTGGACCTTTAGGTGGCTTCCAGATCTTGGCTCTGGTGAGTAGTGCGGCGACAGACAGAGGGGTGCCCGGGTCTGCTTCCGGGAAAGTTTGGTCCCGGTGAAATGGAGCTGTTTGGAGGCCGGCTTCGGTCTTTGTGTGGGCCGGCCCGTGTAGGGCTGCTTGGCTGAGACTCTGTCGAGGAGGGAGGCCTTCAGCCACCGGGGCCTCACGGGGCCTACCCGTGCGGCACCATCACAGAGCTCTCTGTCACTGCCCCTTGTGGGGGTGAGGGAAGGGGCGTGTTGGGGGGGGGCGTGTGTGTCGGGGGGGATGGTGGGCAAGGAGCACACACTTGGGCTTGGCGGGTGGGGGCGGGGGTGGGGGTGGGGGAAAGGGGCTGCCCTGGGATGGATGGGGATGGGCCCCTGGGCTGCTCTGTGGATGCCACCTGCGCTGTGTGGAATGGATGGGCCAGGGGAGCCGCCGGTACAGCGCGGGGAAATGTCTGCGAGTGGGTCCCTTGACTCTGTCGAGGAGGGAGGCCTTCAGCCACCGGGGCCTCACGGGGCCTCCCCGTGCGGCACCATCACAGAGCTCTCCGTCACTGCCCCTGGTGGGGGTGAGGGAAGGGGCGTGTTTGGGGGGTGGGGTGGGCGGGGTGTGTGCGCGCGCGCGTGCACGCACGCTGGCGGGCGTGGGTGTCCCGGGGCCTGGCCAGCCCTCCGCTAGAGATCAGCACGCGTGGATGCTGACGTGAGGACCAGCAGGGTGACAGGAGAGGCTGCCTGGTGGGTGACCGCGCTGGGCAGAGCCACAACCCGCTCGCCTTTCAGTTCTCCACCCAGGGGCCCCTCCTGCGAGCCACCCATAGGGGTCCCTGGTCCCTCCCTCAGACGTCGTCTCCACCACGGCCCGAGATCATCTTTCTTCTCCAGTGGGTTCCTTGTCTCTTGCGTACCACCCTCTCCACCCCCCACCCCCACCCCCACCCCCACCCCCACCCGGCTTGCCCTTGGACAGACGGCGAGAAGCTGACCGAGAGACCGAGACAGAGACAGGAGATGAGCCGAGGCCGGTGGGCAAATGGTGCAGAGAGGGCTTGTCCGACGCAGGGTTGCCCCAGAACTTCACACACACGCACGCACACACGGACACACACGCACAGACACACGCCCGCGCACACACACACACGCACACCAGCCCCGGCCCAGCGGCCCGGCGACCCCTCTCTGTGAACGGCCTTGAGGCCACGTGCCGGGCCACGCGGATCCCCCAGTGCCCGAGGGCCCTGGCGGCCCACAGGGATCCAAGGGCAAGGCGGGTGGGAGGCTGGCAGGGTCCACGTGCCACGAGAAGCATGGCTTGCAGGCACGACCTCTGCCCAGAGCCTGTTTCCGCCTGGGCCGACTCCTCCGGCCGCCTCCCAGGCCCACCCTCGCAGCCCTTGGGCCTCCCGGCGGCTCTCTGCGGGCGGGACCTCAGCTGTGGGCTCCGAACCCCTGGCCCTCCCCGGACCCGCGTCCCTCCCTTCCTGTGTCCGGGAAACCCCAGCGAAGCCTTCGGTGCCCGCCAGGCAGGCGGTGGGCCTGCCTTGGTCCGCTCCGTCCTTCCTGACGCGGAGGCGGCTGGTGCTGGGCCTTGCTTGGGCCCTCAGCCTGAGAAGGTCTGTCTTGCCCCAGGAGACCACCCGGCTCGTGTCCGGCCGCCGCCGCCGCCGCCGCCGCCGCCGCCAGGTCCAAGGCGGCCTCGGGGGGCAGGGACAGAGCCGGCCGGGTCTTGCCTCTCCTGCGTTCGCGTGCTTGGGGCTCAGGCCTGTCACCCTCTGGCCGCCGAAGCCCAGCCGCCGGCCCTGCGGTGAAGCCTGGGGCCGAGGGCCATGGCCCCAGCTTCCGGGGCTCGGCTCCGCGGGCTGCCGTGGACACTGGTCGTCTGATCCCAGACGGAGGCAGGGAGGGCCAGCTGGTGGGGCCTGCCGCTCACACAGCCCACCCGCCCTGGACCCGGGGCCCTGGCCGCAGGGCCCCCCCGAGGCGAGGTCCTTCTCCGCGGGGGTGGGGTGCTGCTCTCCCTGCGTCCTGTCCTCCGTGGCCCCCCATGGCTCTGAGGACCCGAGAGGCCGGCGCCTGCCTGGGCCTGGGAGGCCCGGTGGGGGTGGAGGGAGCCGGCCCCTGCCTGCCTCTGCACCCTCCCTTCGGCTGCCCCTTGGCCTCCGAGCCCAGCCGAGCCCTGGGACTTCCTCCAAGGCCTTGGGTGGGCTTGCGCCCAGGAGCCCCTGCCAGCAGCCCAGGGAACGGCGGGAACCGGGCCCTCCCTGGCCTCAGCCGGCCCCCGGTAGCCTCATCCTGCTTGGAGCGCCTCGGCTTCCCCCGGGGCGCTCCTTCTCGCGAGCCTGGGGCGCTCCTCGGCGGGGGGCTGCTGTGATGGCATGGCCCGCGAGGGGGACCGTCCTGGGCGTCCAGCGGCGGACAGAGCAGCGTCCAGCAGGCTTCGGGCCCGGCCTGACCCTCCCTCTAGACCCCGGGTGGGCGGCAGGGGACCGGGTCCATTGGGCTGGCGGTGCGGCTCCTTGCTGTGCTCGGGGCCCCGGCTCTCCCGCCCCAGACAGCCACCGGGCCCGCCCCCCACCCCCCATGCCGGGAGGTTCCCCCCCCACTCCACCCCACCCCACCCCACCCCACCCCGCGCCGCCCCCCCCACTCCACCCCCCACCCCCCACCCCCCACCCCCGTGGTTGTGGTCGCCAGCCTCTGGCCAATGCCCCTGCAGACCAGCCCCCGTTTTCCTCCCTGGCACTACCGAGGGGGGCCCGGCCCAGGGCTCTCCAGGAGCCCGCCGTGGGCTGAGTACGGCCGAGGACTGGGCAGGCAGGGCAGCCGGTGGTCGCCGTCCCTCCAGGACACGAGTGCCCCTGCACAGGGGCGGAAGGGGAGGCCCGGGAGCCGGGGAGCCGCGGAGGCCAAGGGCCAGGCCGGCCAGGCCCCAGGGCAGGGCGGGGCGATCCCAGCGTGCGGCCCTGAGGCACTGTCCCCACACCGCTCCACACTGTCCCGAAGCCCCCGAGCGCCAGCCCAGACCCCCGGGACATCCCCCCACCCACCCACACACACACACACTCCCCCCCGACCCCCGGGACACACCCCCGCGCCCTCACCCCCTCCACCCCTCCGCCCCCACCCCACCCCACCCCCCCGCCCCCCCGGACGCCGGGACACCCCCCCCCACTCCCCTCCCCTCCAGCAACGCGCGGCGCTCCCATCCCCCGGCAGCCCACCAGGTGGCGCTCGCTCCCACCCGGCCGCCGCGCCGACGCCCGTGACGTCAGCCGCCCGGCTCCATTTGAGCGCCTCTCGGCAGCCGAGAACTCGGACTTCCCGTGTGGCTCACAACATAACTACTCGGCGTTGCTTCTACAGTGGCTGTGGCTCGACCCCTAGCCTGGGAACCTCCATATGCCGCAGGTGCGGCCACTTGTTTTGCGCTCCCGCTCGCCTCCCCGGCCCGCCCCGGGCCCTTTCGCCTCGCCTTTTGCCCCGGCTCGCCCGCTGCCTTCGCCTGCCTCTCCCGAGCCCACCTCCCGCGCCCCGCACCCCCGACCCCCCGCGCCCCGCACCCCCACTCACACACGCGCTCCCACGCGCCCCCCGCAACCCTCACCCACACTCTCGCACCTCGCAATGCTCTCTCTTGCCTCAAGCCACCGACCCACAGCGGCCGCCACCTGCCCTAAGCGCCGCCACCGCAGCGCCCCCCACCGCCGCCGCCGCCGCCGCCGCCGCCGCCGCGTCCCTCCCGGGCCGGTCCGTGCCTCCTGCCCTCCCCGCCAGGCCCGCTCCCCCGCAGGGCCTGCTGCCCACCTGTGCTCTCCACCCACACCACACCCGCACATCCCTCGTGGCCCGACAGGTCCTTGAAGCTCACCCAAGACCCCCACTGGCCCCAGCAGCCCAGATCCAAAAAAAAAAAAAAAAAAAAAAAAGGCTCTCTCGGGATCACCTGAACCAGAGCTTGGAAAAACCCGCGGGGAAGATCGTTTGGGTTTCGTTGTTTGCAAAGGCTGGCGGGCTGGGGTGGGGGGGGGGCGGACGGTGGCACCCCATGCCCGAGACGGCCCCGTCAGGTCGCTGGCGCTGACTTGAAGCCTGGGAGGATAGCCTCTTTCTGCACAGGGAACTGACTCGGGTTTGGAGCCCGCAGCTGAGGGCGCTGGGCGTGCGTCCTCAATCCTCCTGCGGTCAGCAATGCAGTGGCTTCGTCTGCTTTGAGTCGGAGGTCGATTCTTACGATTAAAGTCGAGCTGATGTCCAATGTTTCCTCCAGGGGTCTTGGTCCGCCAAGGGACCCACTCGCAGACATTTCCCCGCGCTGTACCGGCGGCTCCCGTGGCCCATCCATTCCACACAGCGCAGGTGGCATCCACAGAGCAGCCCAGGGGCCCATCCCCATCCATCCCAGGGCAGCCCCTTTCCCCCACCTGCCAAGCCCAAGTGTGTGCTCCTTGCCCACCGTCGGTTTCTGGAGTCTGCGGGTGGGTGTTTAGATAGCGCCATCCGTTGCGGCGTTTAGAGTCCACCAACAGGTGATGTCCTAGGGCACTTGTCTTTGCCTTTCTGGCTTCCTTCGCTTAGTATGAGGGTCTCTCGTTCCAGCCCCGCGGCGGCAGATGGCACTCGTTCTGCCGCTTTTTCCTGGCTGTGTGCGATGCCATCGCATGGATGTCCCCGGGCCTTCGAAGTGCACTCACCTGTCAGTGGACCTTTAGGTGGCTTCCAGATCTTGGCTCTGGTGAGTAGTGCGGCGACAGACAGAGGGGTGCCCGGGTCTGCTTCCGGGAAAGTTTGGTCCCGGTGAAATGGAGCTGTTTGGAGGCCGGCTTCGGTCTTTGTGTGGGCCGGCCCGTGTAGGGCTGCTTGGCTGAGACTCTGTCGAGGAGGGAGGCCTTCAGCCACCGGGGCCTCACGGGGCCTCCCCGTGCGGCACCATCACAGAGCTCTCCGTCACTGCCCCTTGTGGGGGTGAGGGAAGGGGCGTGTTGGGGGGGGGCGTGTGTGTCGGGGGGGATGGTGGGCAAGGAGCACACACTTGGGCTTGGCGGGTGGGGGCGGGGGTGGGGGTGGGGGAAGGGGGCTGCCCTGGGATGGATGGGGATGGGCCCCTGGGGCTGCTCTGTGGATGCCACCTGCGCTGTGTGGAATGGATGGGCCAGGGGAGCCGCCGGTACAGCGCGGGGAAATGTCTGCGAGTGGGTCCCTTGACTCTGTCGAGGAGGGAGGCCTTCAGCCACCGGGGCCTCACGGGCCTCCCCGTGCGGCACCATCACAGAGCTCTCCGTCACTGCCCCTGGTGGGGGTGAGGGAAGGGGCGTGTTTGGGGGGTGGGGTGGGCGGGGTGTGTGCGCGCGCGCGTGCACGCACGCTGGCGGGCGTGGGTGTCCCGGGGCCTGGCCAGCCCTCCGCTAGAGATCAGCACGCGTGGATGCTGACGTGAGGACCAGCAGGGTGACAGGAGAGGCTGCCTGGTGGGTGACCGCGCTGGGCAGAGCCACAACCCGCTCGCCTTTCAGTTCTCCACCCAGGGGCCCCTCCTGCGAGCCACCCATAGGGGTCCCTGGTCCCTCCCTCAGACGTCGTCTCCACCACGGCCCGAGATCATCTTTCTTCTCCAGTGGGTTCCTTGTCTCTTGCGTACCACCCTCTCCACCCCCCACCCCCACCCCCACCCCCACCCCCACCCGGCTTGCCCTTGGACAGACGGCGAGAAGCTGACCGAGAGACCGAGACAGAGACAGGAGATGAGCCGAGGCCGGTGGGCAAATGGTGCAGAGAGGGCTTGTCCGACGCAGGGTTGCCCAGAACTTCACACACACGCACGCACACACGGACACACACGCACAGACACACGCCCGCGCACACACACACACGCACACCAGCCCCGGCCCAGCGGCCCGGCGACCCCTCTCTGTGAACGGCCTTGAGGCCACGTGCCGGGCCACGCGGATCCCCCAGTGCCCGAGGGCCCTGGCGGCCCACAGGGATCCAAGGGCAAGGCGGGTGGGAGGCTGGCAGGGTCCACGTGCCACGAGAAGCATGGCTTGCAGGCACGACCTCTGCCCAGAGCCTGTTTCCGCCTGGGCCGACTCCTCCGGCCGCCTCCCAGGCCCACCCTCGCAGCCCTTGGGCCTCCCGGCGGCTCTCTGCGGGCGGGACCTCAGCTGTGGGCTCCGAACCCCTGGCCCTCCCCGGACCCGCGTCCCTCCCTTCCTGTGTCCGGGAAACCCCAGCGAAGCCTTCGGTGCCCGCCAGGCAGGCGGTGGGCCTGCCTTGGTCCGCTCCGTCCTTCCTGACGCGGAGGCGGCTGGTGCTGGGCCTTGCTTGGGCCCTCAGCCTGAGAAGGTCTGTCTTGCCCCAGGAGACCACCCGGCTCGTGTCCGGCCGCCGCCGCCGCCGCCGCCGCCGCCGCCAGGTCCAAGGCGGCCTCGGGGGGCAGGGACAGAGCCGGCCGGGTCTTGCCTCTCCTGCGTTCGCGTGCTTGGGGCTCAGGCCTGTCACCCTCTGGCCGCCGAAGCCCAGCCGCCGGCCCTGCGGTGAAGCCTGGGGCCGAGGGCCATGGCCCCAGCTTCCGGGGCTCGGCTCCGCGGGCTGCCGTGGACACTGGTCGTCTGATCCCAGACGGAGGCAGGGAGGGCCAGCTGGTGGGGCCTGCCGCTCACACAGCCCACCCGCCCTGGACCCGGGGCCCTGGCCGCAGGGCCCCCCCGAGGCGAGGTCCTTCTCCGCGGGGGTGGGGTGCTGCTTCTCCCCTGCGTCCTGTCCTCCGTGGCCCCCCATGGCTCTGAGGACCCGAGAGGCCGGCGCCTGCCTGGGCCTGGGAGGCCCGGTGGGGGTGGAGGGAGCCGGCCCCTGCCTGCCTCTGCACCCTCCCTTCGGCTGCCCCTTGGCCTCCGAGCCCAGCCGAGCCCTGGGACTTCCTCCAAGGCCTTGGGTGGGCTTGCGCCCAGGAGCCCCTGCCAGCAGCCCAGGGAACGGCGGGAACCGGGCCCTCCCTGGCCTCAGCCGGCCCCCGGTAGCCTCATCCTGCTTGGAGCGCCTCGGCTTCCCCCGGGGCGCTCCTTCCGCCAGCCTGGGGCGCTCCTCGGCGGGGGGCTGCTGTGATGGCATGGCCCGCGAGGGGGACCGTCCTGGGCGTCCAGCGGCGGACAGAGCAGCGTCCAGCAGGCTTCGGGCCCGGCCTGACCCTCCCTCTAGACCCCGGGTGGGCGGCAGGGGACCGGGTCCATTGGGCTGGCGGTGCGGCTCCTTGCTGTGCTCGGGGCCCCGGCTCTCCCGCCCCAGACAGCCACCGGGCCCGCCCCCCACCCCCCATGCCGGGAGGTTCCCCCCCCACTCCACCCCACCCCACCCCACCCCACCCCGCGCCGCCCCCCCCACTCCACCCCCCACCCCCCACCCCCACCCCCGTGGTTGTGGTCGCCAGCCTCTGGCCAATGCCCCTGCAGACCAGCCCCCGTTTTCCTCCCTGGCACTACCGAGGGGGGCCCGGCCCAGGGCTCTCCAGGAGCCCGCCGTGGGCTGAGTACGGCCGAGGACTGGGCAGGCAGGGCAGCCGGTGGTCGCCGTCCCTCCAGGACACGAGTGCCCCTGCACAGGGGCGGAAGGGGAGGCCCGGGAGCCGGGGAGCCGCGGAGGCCAAGGGCCAGGCCGGCCAGGCCCCAGGGCAGGGCGGGGCGATCCCAGCGTGCGGCCCTGAGGCACTGTCCCCACACCGCTCCACACTGTCCCGAAGCCCCCGAGCGCCAGCCCAGACCCCCGGGACATCCCCCCACCCACCCACACACACACACACTCCCCCCCGACCCCGGGACACACCCCCGCGCCCTCACCCCCTCCCACCCCTCCGCCCCCACCCCACCCCACCCCCCCGCCCCCCCGGACGCCGGGACACCCCCCCCCACTCCCCTCCCCTCCAGCAACGCGCGGCGCTCCCATCCCCCGGCAGCCCACCAGGTGGCGCTCGCTCCCACCCGGCCGCCGCGCCGACGCCCGTGACGTCAGCCGCCCGGCTCCATTTGAGCGCCTCTCGGCAGCCGAGAACTCGGACTTCCCGTGTGGCTCACAACATAACTACTCGGCGTTGCTTCTACAGTGGCTGTGGCTCGACCCCTAGCCTGGGAACCTCCATATGCCGCAGGTGCGGCCACTTGTTTTGCGCTCCCGCTCGCCTCCCCGGCCCGCCCCGGGCCTCTTCGCCTCGCCTTTTGCCCCGGCTCGCCCGCTGCCTTCGCCTGCCTCTCCCGAGCCCACCTCCCGCGCCCCGCACCCCCGACCCCCCGCGCCCCGCACCCCCACTCACACACGCGCTCCCACGCGCCCCCCGCAACCCTCACCCACACTCTCGCACCTCGCAATGCTCTCTCTTGCCTCAAGCCACCGACCCACAGCGGCCGCCACCTGCCCTAAGCGCCGCCACCGCAGCGCCCCCCACCGCCGCCGCCGCCGCCGCCGCCGCCGCCGCGTCCCTCCCGGGCCGGTCCGTGCCTCCTGCCCTCCCCGCCAGGCCCGCTCCCCCGCAGGGCCTGCTGCCCACCTGTGCTCTCCACCCACACCACACCCGCACATCCCTCGTGGCCCGACAGGTCCTTGAAGCTCACCCAAGACCCCACTGGCCCCAGCAGCCCAGATCCAAAAAAAAAAAAAAAAAAAAAAAAAGGCTCTCTCGGGATCACCTGAACCAGAGCTTGGAAAAACCCGCGGGGAAGATCGTTTGGGTTTCGTTGTTTGCAAAGGCTGGCGGGCTGGGGTGGGGGGGGGCGACGGTGGCACCCCATGCCCGAGACGGCCCCGTCAGGTCGCTGGCGCTGACTTGAAGCCTGGGAGGATAGCCTCTTTCTGCACAGGCAACTGACTCGGGTTTGGAGCCCGCAGCTGAGGGCGCTGGGCGTGCGTCCTCAATCCTCCTGCGGTCAGCAATGCAGTGGCTTCGTCTGCTTTGAGTCGGAGGTCGATTCTTACGATTAAAGTCGAGCTGATGTCCAATGTTTCCTCCAGGGGTCTTGGTCCGCCAAGGGACCCACTCGCAGACATTTCCCCGCGCTGTACCGGCGGCTCCCGTGGCCCATCCATTCCACACAGCGCAGGTGGCATCCACAGAGCAGCCCAGGGGCCCATCCCCATCCATCCCAGGGCAGCCCCTTTCCCCCACCTGCCAAGCCCAAGTGTGTGCTCCTTGCCCACCGTCGGTTTCTGGAGTCTGCGGGTGGGTGTTTAGATAGCGCCATCCGTTGCGGCGTTTAGAGTCCACCAACAGGTGATGTCCTAGGGCACTTGTCTTTGCCTTTCTGGCTTCCTTCGCTTAGATCAGGGTCTTCCGTCTCCAGCCCCGCGGCGGCAGATGGCACTCGTTCTGCCGCTTTTTCCTGGCTGTGTGCGATGCCATCGCATGGATGTCCCCGGGCCTTCGAAGTGCACTCACCTGTCAGTGGACCTTTAGGTGGCTTCCAGATCTTGGCTCTGGGTGAGTAGTGCGGCGACAGACAGAGGGGTGCCCGGGTCTGCTTCCGGGAAAGTTTGGTCCCGGTGAAATGGAGCTGTTTGGAGGCCGGCTTCGGTCTTTGTGTGGGCCGGCCCGTGTAGGGCTGCTTGGCTGAGACTCTGTCGAGGAGGGAGGCCTTCAGCCACCGGGGCCTCACGGGGCCTACCCGTGCGGCACCATCACAGAGCTCTCTGTCACTGCCCCTTGTGGGGGTGAGGGAAGGGGCGTGTTGGGGGGGGGCGTGTGTGTCGGGGGGGATGGTGGGCAAGGAGCACACACTTGGGCTTGGCGGGTGGGGGCGGGGGTGGGGGTGGGGGGAAGGGGCTGCCCTGGGATGGATGGGGATGGGCCCCTGGGCTGCTCTGTGGATGCCACCTGCGCTGTGTGGAATGGATGGGCCAGGGGAGCCGCCGGTACAGCGCGGGGGAAATGTCTGCGAGTGGGTCCCTTGACTCTGTCGAGGAGGGAGGCCTTCAGCCACCGGGGCCTCACGGGGCCTCCCCGTGCGGCACCATCACAGAGCTCTCCGTCACTGCCCCTGGTGGGGGTGAGGGAAGGGGCGTGTTTGGGGGGTGGGGTGGGGCGGGGTGTGTGCGCGCGCGCGTGCACGCACGCTGGCGGGCGTGGGTGTCCCGGGGGCCTGGCCAGCCCTCCGCTAGAGATCAGCACGCGTGGATGCTGACGTGAGGACCAGCAGGGTGACAGGAGAGGCTGCCTGGTGGGTGACCGCGCTGGGCAGAGCCACAACCCGCTCGCCTTTCAGTTCTCCACCCAGGGGCCCCTCCTGCGAGCCACCCATAGGGGTCCCTGGTCCCTCCCTCAGACGTCGTCTCCACCACGGCCCGAGATCATCTTTCTTCTCCAGTGGGTTCCTTGTCTCTTGCGTACCACCCTCTCCACCCCCCACCCCCACCCCCACCCCCACCCCCACCCGGCTTGCCCTTGGACAGACGGCGAGAAGCTGACCGAGAGACCGAGACAGAGACAGGAGATGAGCCGAGGCCGGTGGGCAAATGGTGCAGAGAGGGCTTGTCCGACGCAGGGTTGCCCCAGAACTTCACACACACGCACGCACACACGGACACACACGCACAGACACACGCCCGCGCACACACACACACGCACACCAGCCCCGGCCCAGCGGCCCGGCGACCCCTCTCTGTGAACGGCCTTGAGGCCACGTGCCGGGCCACGCGGATCCCCCAGTGCCCGAGGGCCCTGGCGGCCCACAGGGATCCAAGGGCAAGGCGGGTGGGAGGCTGGCAGGGTCCACGTGCCACGAGAAGCATGGCTTGCAGGCACGACCTCTGCCCAGAGCCTGTTTCCGCCTGGGCCGACTCCTCCGGCCGCCTCCCAGGCCCACCCTCGCAGCCCTTGGGCCTCCCGGCGGCTCTCTGCGGGCGGGACCTCAGCTGTGGGCTCCGAACCCCTGGCCCTCCCCGGACCCGCGTCCCTCCCTTCCTGTGTCCGGGAAACCCCAGCGAAGCCTTCGGTGCCCGCCAGGCAGGCGGTGGGCCTGCCTTGGTCGCTCCGTCCTTCCTGACGCGGAGGCGGCTGGTGCTGGGCCTTGCTTGGGCCCTCAGCCTGAGAAGGTCTGTCTTGCCCCAGGAGACCACCCGGCTCGTGTCCGGCCGCCGCCGCCGCCGCCGCCGCCGCCGCCAGGTCCAAGGCGGCCTCGGGGGGCAGGGACAGAGCCGGCCGGGTCTTGCCTCTCCTGCGTTCGCGTGCTTGGGGCTCAGGCCTGTCACCCTCTGGCCGCCGAAGCCCAGCCGCCGGCCCTGCGGTGAAGCCTGGGGCCGAGGGCCATGGCCCCAGCTTCCGGGGCTCGGCTCCGCGGGCTGCCGTGGACACTGGTCGTCTGATCCCAGACGGAGGCAGGGAGGGCCAGCTGGTGGGGCCTGCCGCTCACACAGCCCACCCGCCCTGGACCCGGGGCCCTGGCCGCCAGGGCCCCCCCCCGAGGCGAGGTCCTTCTCCGCGGGGGTGGGGTGCTGCTCTCCCTGCGTCCTGTCCTCCGTGGCCCCCCATGGCTCTGAGGACCCGAGAGGCCGGCGCCTGCCTGGGCCTGGGAGGCCCAGTGGGGGTGGAGGGAGCCGGCCCCTGCCTGCCTCTGCACCCTCCCTTCGGCTGCCCCTTGGCCTCCGAGCCCAGCCGAGCCCTGGGACTTCCTCCAAGGCCTTGGGTGGGCTTGCGCCCAGGAGCCCCTGCCAGCAGCCCAGGGAACGGCGGGAACCGGGCCCTCCCTGGCCTCAGCCGGCCCCCGGTAGCCTCATCCTGCTTGGAGCGCCTCGGCTTCCCCCGGGGCGCTCCTTCTCGCGAGCCTGGGGCGCTCCTCGGCGGGGGGCTGCTGTGATGGCATGGCCCGCGAGGGGGACCGTCCTGGGCGTCCAGCGGCGGACAGAGCAGCGTCCAGCAGGCTTCGGGCCCGGCCTGACCCTCCCTCTAGACCCCGGGTGGGCGGCAGGGGACCGGGTCCATTGGGCTGGCGGTGCGGCTCCTTGCTGTGCTCGGGGCCCCGGCTCTCCCGCCCCAGACAGCCACCGGGCCCGCCCCCCACCCCCCATGCCGGGAGGTTCCCCCCCACTCCACCCCACCCCACCCCACCCCACCCCGCGCCGCCCCCCCACTCCACCCCCCACCCCCCACCCCCCACCCCCCACCCCCCACCCCCGTGGTTGTGGTCGCCAGCCTCTGGCCAATGCCCCTGCAGACCAGCCCCCGTTTTCCTCCCTGGCACTACCGAGGGGGGCCCGGCCCAGGGCTCTCCAGGAGCCCGCCGTGGGCTGAGTACGGCCGAGGACTGGGCAGGCAGGGCAGCCGGTGGTCGCCGTCCCTCCAGGACACGAGTGCCCCTGCACAGGGGCGGAAGGGGAGGCCCGGGAGCCGGGGAGCCGCGGAGGCCAAGGGCCAGGCCGGCCAGGCCCCAGGGCAGGGCGGGGCGATCCCAGCGTGCGGCCCTAGAGCACTGTCCCCACACCGCTCCACACTGTCCCGAAGCCCCCGAGCGCCAGCCCAGACCCCCGGGACATCCCCCCACCCACCCACACACACACACACTCCCCCCCGACCCCCGGGACACACCCCCGCGCCCTCACCCCCTCCACCCCTCCGCCCCCACCCCACCCCACCCCCCCGCCCCCCCGGACGCCGGGACACCCCCCCCCCACTCCCCTCCCCTCCAGCAACGCGCGGCGCTCCCATCCCCCGGCAGCCCACCAGGTGGCGCTCGCTCCCACCCGGCCGCCGCGCCGACGCCCGTGACGTCAGCCGCCCGGCTCCATTTGAGCGCCTCTCGGCAGCCGAGAACTCGGACTTCCCGTGTGGCTCACAACATAACTACTCGGCGTTGCTTCTACAGTGGCTGTGGCTCGACCCCTAGCCTGGGAACCTCCATATGCCGCAGGTGCGGCCACTTTTTGCTCCCCGTCCCCGGCCCGCCCGGGCCCTTTCGCGCCCCGCCTTTTGCCCCGGCTCGCCGCTGCCTTCGCCTGCCTCTCCCGAGCCCACCCCGCGCCCCACCCCCGACCCCCCGCGCCCCGCACCCCCACTCACACACGCGCTCCCACGCGCCCCCCGCAACCCTCACCCACACTCTCGCACCTCGCAATGCTCTCTCTGCTCTAAGCCGACCCACAGCCGCCACCTGCCCTAGTGTCGCCCACCGCAGCGCCCCCCACCGCCGCCGCCGCCGCCGCCGCCGCCGCCGCGTCCCTCCCGGGCCGGTCCGTGCCTCCTGCCCTCCCCGCCAGGCCCGCTCCCCCGCAGGGCCTGCTGCCCACCTGTGCTCTCACCGACACCACACCCGCACATCCCTCGTGGCCCGACAGGTCCTTGAAGCTCACCCAAGACCCCCACTGGCCCCAGCAGCCCAGATCCAAAAAAAAAAAAAAAAAAAGGCTCTCTCGGGATCACCTGAACCAGAGCTTGGAAAAACCCGCGGGGAAGAGCATTGTTTGGGTTTCGTTGTTTGCAAAGGCTGGCGGCTGGGTGGGGCGGACGGTGGCACCCATGCCCGAGACGGCCCGTCAGGTTGCTGTCCTACTCCCAGCCTGGGAGGATAGCCTCTTTCTGCAC